>NW_020213808.1:0-6876 GCF_003070985.1 Temnothorax curvispinosus | reverse complement strand
CCCCGGTACAAAACTGATATAATTTTTCCACTAGCTTTACTCTATCTATTGTATCAAACGCTTCGACCTCACTATCATAACTTTCTATAGTCAATCTATTCTCGGATAACTCTCGAATCGCAGGATTTACCCTCTTCATAACCTGATGTCGAATTTCATCCTTATGCGCCAGACAGACTTGTGCCTTCTTATACCGGAGTAAATCAGCTTTTTTCTGTGGTTGCTATATTGTATCTTCCCAGCCGGCTCTTTTTTTCTCCTCCTCCAATACTTTCTGAAATGTCGGACATTCCGAATCCAACGCCTCGTGTTCAACATTTATCTTCAAGTTGTATGTCTGATTCTTAAAGGTACAGTTTACACACCTCTTCTTTGCCGTTGTACATTCGTTCGCCTTATGATTTCCTGCACATTTATAGCATGTTTCTTGTCTCGTGCAATTCTTGGCAATATGATAATATCCCCAGCATTTAAAACATCTTCTAACACTAATGTAATTAAAGATCGGACACTTTCGCCATCCTAAATTTATCTTTCCTCTGCTTATTAGTGATTTATGAGTGCTTTCATCCGCTTCGATTATTACGGATCCTTGCTCAATATTCTTATTTTTTCCTCTTAAAATTTTCTTCACTAAGTGCATACAGCATTCCTCGCCAATTCTATTCTGCTTCTTGATTATATCTAACAATTCATCATCCTCCATTTTCATTTCCTCTCCACCAACATTAATTATTTTAATCTTAGGTTTCCTCTTCTGTGGCTCCGAGACCTTGACCTCCTCACCCATTGCCGCTTGTACCGTCGCCTTTAGCTTTTCCTTCTCTTCTTCCGTCTCACATCCTAAGATCACTGTTCCTTTACCTCCTTTTCTTAATTTAGTAATTCCTATTTCCATTTTGGTTATATCAATTTTATCTTTAATTATTTTCTTCGTAATTTCACTCTCTTGTTGTACTTTAGGTTTTATAATCAAGATATTTTCCTCCTTCCTGTCTTTAATCACGTCGCTATATTTTCTTGACGCTCCACCAGATGGTCCATATGCCCCTTGCATCCACATTTTTCTTAATTCTTCTAATTCCTGTTTAATGCCTCCCATCTCCTCACGAACTATTTCTTTTACCATTGACTTGATCTCCTTTTTACATGCTGTCTCATCTTTTAATTCTTTCACTGTTTTTACAAGCCAATCTATTTTTCTATCAATATCCCCTGTTCCACTCGCGGCTGCTACTTTCGGACTCATTTTTGCAGGTGCCGTTGCTCTTCCTGCTGCTGCCACTGCTTTATTTATATCAGCTACTTTATCACCATCACTAATAATTAACTTCTCGAACGGGCCAGGACACGGCACCAATTCGCGTTTTCTATCATAAATTTTGTGCTTAGATACACAACCTGGATGGTAGAAAAGCTTAGCACAGGACTTGCATGCTATCACCTCCGTTTTTATCGGCTTCTTACATGCCGAGCATCGATACTCGGCGTATTCCTCGTTCATTTTGCTAATATCGGCAGAGACAGTTAATTGACTCGTCACTTTAACACGTCACTTTCACACGTCAGCGTTTTGTGTTCGCCGCCGATGTCTACCTGTCGTACGAGGCTTCGATGACCTCTGTACAAAATGCAGTTCTCGTGTCTATGTATCAACATATTCCGGCTAGATAACACTCATGGCTACCCCCGGTCTATGCAGATATTCGTTACACAACTTTTTAACACTCTCCCTCACTTCTAAACCACTCAAAAATTCACACTTTTACGGAGCGATGTTTCACGCGTCTGCTTCTGCTGAGAGAGAGAGAGAGAGAGAGAGAGAGAGAGAGAGAGAGAGAGAGAGAATGAATGAATGAATGATATTTATTATGCCCTAGTTAAACTTTAGGCAAGAAGTTTAAAATACAAAGATAACAAGATTACACGATTATAAGCAAGCGACATAATTACTCGCTCGAACCCAACGGTCTGCCAGCCGAGCTTTGCACATGATCATGCAACGTTAGACATCCTTAGAGCTACTAACAAGTTTTGTAATTAATATGTCTTCGCGCGAATATTATGTTTACAAGTAGAGGCAATTTGTAGCGACAATTACAGCTTTGAGTTCTTACCTTAATACACTTAATTCAGCTTTGACTTTGAAACTTAAAAACTAAAAAGTATTGAAAACAAAACTGCTGTTGGCAGCTGTTGACATGTAGAAAAATGCAATTAGAACATAAGATTCGATATGTGCGCAGGAAGATAACTCAAAAGAGAATCGCGTTACGTTTCCTCGCTAAAATCTATACTATTTACTATTTACAATGTACGCGGCGACTAGCTCTGCAGGGGATAGGCACTCCTCTCCAGTGAGAAGAGGTAATCGTGGAGTTTGGATTTGAAAGCGGCAACAGACGTAGCCGACACCACCTCGATAGGAAGTGAGTCCCAGAAATAGATTCCTGCGAGGTGAAAGGAATTATGGTAAGTTTCCGTTCTATGGATAGGAATCTGAAATGTCTGAGGGAGAGCCAACCGTGAGGATCGCCTTACCGAAGGATCGAATTCGGTAAAGATTTCGGAAATGTAATTGGGAGACAATCCGTTGGCCACTTTGAACATTTCGACTCCGAGGAAGTAGAGACGTCTGTTTCTCACAGACAGCCAATTAAGTCGATGACGAAAGGAGGTAATGTGCTCATCTCGTCTCAGGTTAAAGATAAATCGAATTGCACAATTCATGAGCCTTTGCAACTTTGTGTTGAGCTCGTCAGTGACGTCATTGTAGACAAGCGAGCAATAGTCAAGCAGCGGCCTAATCAGAGTGGACACAAGCTTTATGCGTACCTGGAGTGACAGCGAGTTTTTGTGGAATTTTAATTTGTGCAGCGTGAAGTGCACTCGCTGCGAGATGTGCGAGACGTGACTCTTCCATGAAAGGTCAGATCGCATGATGACTCCCAGATTCCTCGCCTCATGAACATATGGAATAGAGGTTCCATTTACTGATATAGAGATAAGGTTACTAAGATCGATCTGCTCTACGTTGCGCTTACTTCCCAGTATAAGAACCTTAGATTTGTTGAGATTGAGGGTCAACCCATTAGTGGCCGCGAATTCCGCTATGACTCTCACGTCGTGCGCCACGAGCCGTAAACCCGTGTTCAATTCGCGTAAGAGGCACCTGCGGTAGATCTGCGTGTCATCAGCAAATATCATGTAATGGGTAAACCGCAGAAATGCCCCTATGTCGTTGATGAACAGGGAAAAAAGAAGCGGCCCCAAGACAGATCCCTGCGGGACTCCTAGAGTGACGGATAACCACTCAGAGAAAATGCCCTCGAGATCGACGACAGCCTGAGTGCGACCGGTGAGATAAGAAAAGATCAGCTTAAGGGCCAAATCGGAGAAACCTAGCTTCCTGAGTTTTTTCAGTAATAATGGATGCGAAACGGTATCGAAAGCCTTACTGAAATCGAAGAGGACCAATATGCTGATCTCGCCCAGATCAACAGCTCTCCTGATATCATGAGAGATACGAAGTAGAGCAGTCTGGGTCGAGTAGCCCTTGCGGAAGCCTGACTGTCGGTCATCCAGAATGCGGTTGGTGGTAATAAAGTCCACGATTTGGCGGTGGATGATCTTCTCAAATAACTTGGAGAGTTCACATAAATTGGTGATAGGTCTTGTGTCAGTAGGCGAGGAAGGTGTCTTGATTTTAGAGAGAGGGCGCACTATGGCGCGCTTCCAGAGCGATGGAAAGTAGCCGAGATTAAGGCAGCAATTGAATAGAGAGACCAGAAGGTTTCCCATATGGGGCAAAGCTAAGGCGATAGTGGATGAAGGCAATTGGTCATAACCCGAGGCGAAGGAAGAGGAAGAAGGATCGACTACTGAACACAGGCTGTCAAGCGTGATTGGAGAAAACGAAAACCGCGGTTCCTCAGGCGTTACGGATAGAAGAATGTCCGAGAACTCAGTCTGCGAGCAGGAGGGGAGATGATTCGATATTGAAGCGTAGTAGGAGTTAAGTACGTCCCGCGAAAAGAAGCTTAGAGGTGAGGGAAGGGACGATTGGATAAGACCAAGGTTGGAAAGCTCCCGCCACATCTTAGACGGATCTGAAACCGAGCTTAATCTCGCCATGTGGAACCGCTCTCTAGCCTTCCTTAAGTCAAGTGTGAGATTATTTCTATAGTTTCTGTAAACTTGAAAATCGAGAATGCTACCTGACCTGCGCGCAATATTGTAGAGCCGATTGCGGTGTCTAATCCTGTCAGTGAGAGCAACAGAAAGCCAGGGTGCTGGGGGACGAGACACGCGGAAAGTGTGGATTGGAGCATGCTTGTCTAAGCTAGCAGTGAAATCGTTGGTGATAGTATTAAGGAAGTTGTCTAATTCCGACTCACTGGGGCTCGATTGACTGAAGTCCTGTGCGAAAGACGCCGACAGCCTAGCGATGAGCGTTTCAAGGAAACTATGCTCCTCGAAATCCCTATAACAGCGCCTCGTCAACGTCCGGCTCTTAAAAGAGGAAACCCCGAGCGCATACGTTAACTCGATTAGATCGTGACCGTTGATGAAGGGAGCATTTGACTTGCTAAACGATAACACTTTGTCTAGATTATCGACTAAGAAGACGTCGAGCCATGAATCAGAGGAAGCAGTGTGGAAGGTCGAATTTGATTCGACAATGTGAAGCGACAGCTGCATGGCCACGTCTCTCAAATGATTGGATTCGTAAGAAGATGTGAGGAGATTGCAGTTTAAGTCGCCGGTGATAACAATGTTTTTGTAATTGTGCAATACTCCAGTAAGCGCGTCTACATACTCGTCGAAATTTCTACCCTTGGGTCTGCGATACATCGAGGTGAATAAGAGAGGCTCCCGCATGCCATCGCGAACCTCGAGAATGAGATATTCCGGCGCATTCGCGAAAGCAGGAGGAGATGAGGCAAGGACACGCGCTCTAAGCGACTCGTGAACATAACAGGCCACCCCACCTCCCTCCCTGCCCTCTCTGTCGGCACGGACCATGTAGTACCCGGCAATTCGCACCAGATCGTCGGAAATATGCGAGTGAAGCCAGGTTTCAGAGATTGAGACAATGTGAAACGATTTAGATGCTAAAAACGCCTGAATCGACTCGAGATGGGCAGGGAGGGAGCTGGCATTGAGGTGAGCAACCTTGAGACAGTCATGTGGGGCAGCAGGAACCCGACACACACCCTCCTCGGGTCACTGAAGCTCCGCGAAATCAGCGTCGGAAGTAATCAATATAGGAGGCTGTCCACGGTCTTTACGGACGAAGATCCTACCATCCCTGCTCCACACATGCCTGTAAGAAGATTGCCTTGCTCTCACCCTCGCTTGACGCAATAAATTGTAAGTGTCGGCCGGGAGCAGCTCGTTTACATATACGCTGCCCGAGGCACCACTCCCAAAAACATCGCCCACCGACAGTCGTCGTCTTACACGCATCACTTTGAGAACGTGATCCCGAATCTCACGCGACTTGAGCGCAACTATCACTGATCTCCTACGATTAGTCGCCTCGGCCCGCCCGTCAGAAGCCGAAGCCGAAGCAACGCTCGACGCTCCGACTGCCCCGACCGACACACCACGCCTCACCGCATCACGGGTCTCCAGGACGTCGGTGACAAGTTGAGGAATACCCAACGCTGTGAAGACGCTTCTGGCTATCACACCGGAAGCTTCAGTAATCTCGCTCGGAATACCCGAGATAATGATATCCGACGTTCTGGAGACCGACGATGCAGCAGACGACTCGCAAGCCACACGCTGAGCGCTCTCCAGTTGGGCGCTCCGAGCCTCCAAAGCCGCTATTCTTTCACCGTGATCCTTCGCGATTTTCAAAATGTCTGGTAATTGGTCAAGTTTACGCGCGAAGTCAGCGTTCACGGCCTCTTGGCGATCGATAAAGGCCGATATTTTTTTGTCCGATTTCTCGAATACAGCAGTAAACTTTTTGTCGAGTTCGTCCAGCCTGGCTGCGAATTTTTTGTCAGATTCTTCGATTTTAGACAGAATTGATTGCAGCAGCACATCGGTGGTCGACGAATGCGCACCAGGTGAAGCAGTAGCCCCCACACCCGGGGAAGCAGAACTGCGAAGATCAATGGATCGAGGTGCCTGAGTGTCCCTAGGCGTTAGCGGCATTTTGGACAAGCGCTCCCTACAGCAGTCACCGGCAGACTTAGTGACAAGATAAGCCCTGACGCAACCAGGGTGGAAGGCTCTTCCGCACTCCACGCACGACTCGAACAGACCGGCAATAGATTTGGAGCACCTGGTGCAAATTCGCTGCATAGATCCAGATATTGATACTATGGTCGGAAAAGCGAGATGACGGCAGGTGTCACTATGCGCGCACAATCTGGGTGGCACGCCTGTGCGCGGTGAAGGTGGCAACACGCTAGCACCGGCTTAGTTCGCTCGAAAGGTGGCACACATGCGCGCGTACAGGTGCAAATGTGAGGCGCAGAAGGAGCAGACAGGCAGGAGCGTGCGCAACGAGAAGTAGTGGAGCATGCATAGAAAGGCAGGCGCATGCGCAGCAGGGCAAACGCTCGGCACGGTAGATTCCAAGAGTTCCTCGATGATTCCAGGAATGAGGTTAGGATGAACAAAGGATCTTGTCACGAAATTTCTCGGAATTGAGTGGCCAACTCCAAGTAGAAGAATATGACTCGTGACAAGCAACAAAAGATTCGCTCGATTCTGAAACAAAAACGCCCGGAGGCAGCTTGCGGCAGCGAAAGAGTTCACTAATGCAGGAGCAAAGCACAAAGACAACCGCCGATACTCACACAGAGAGAGAGAGAGGGGGAGAGAGAGAGAGAGAGAGAGAGAGAGAGAGAGAGAGAG
>NW_020213807.1:66572-88076 GCF_003070985.1 Temnothorax curvispinosus | reverse complement strand
TTCGTGAGATCGCAACCGAGAAACCGTTTCCCCGGGAAAAACGTGCAGCGCGTAGCCATATGGGCGTCACAACGTAAGGAGATGCACTTACAGCCGAGCACTCACTTAAAATTTTTTTAAAATAATTTTAGAAATTCAGTAAAATAGTGAAATAAGGCATTAGTTCCGAGTGATAAAAACTGTGTTTTTAGAATGTCGATTGAAAAACTTGCTATATCATTAAATACGGTGTACCTTATCAATAGTATTAGACACTATCAATATTATTAGACAATATCATATAAATTAATAGTACGTTGTGGTGCATATTTAATAAATTAAAGTTAAAGCTGAAGTTAAACAAATTCACATTGGGTTTTTGAAATATTTTATGTTCATATTTTTCTAGACATATATAATGCTTTACTCCAGTAAGTTAGAGCCGAATATCGAGATTACAGCAGAGTTCAGAAAATATCATAAAAATTGCAAAAAATACCGTTATCTGTACCAATTAGCAACACCAAGATAAATTATATTAATAGTAGGGGAAACCCCTACTATTTCAGGATAAATTCGTGGCATCGTCGCGCGCGCAATTTGTGTTTCTCGAATCGCGACTCTTTCGTCTCGGATCCGTACTCGGAAAAGCGAGACGCGTCGCGACAGTCAGGGCGAGGGTGAGTGAACTCGTGCGACGTTATCGCGTCCGCTGTGCAGCGCTAATTCGACGTCGAACGGACGCGTCGCATCGCCTCGCCTCGCCTCGCCTCGCGTCGCCTCGCGTAGCGTCGCGTCGCGTCGCGTCGCCTCGTGTCACGTCGCGCCACTCTCGTGAGTCTCGTGGCATAGAAGTCCAAAAATGCGCGCGAATGTTGGGTTTCGCGCGACACAGGGGGTCCGACCTTCTGTCTCCGAACGTACTTTCTACTTCCTCTCCCGATAGGACACCCCGTATGCAGACGGATGTCACGTGCAGGTGCAACATGCTCGCGTCCACTTGACGGAACGTGCGTATAAATACAAATGCATGACATTGTCCCCGCGCGCATAGTTCTCGTTTCCATGTGCTTTTTCTCAGATTTATCCTTCACTTTTAACCCGCTGTGCATCCCGTATTCGTCCATTTTCTCTTTCCTTATCTCACTTGTTTGTTTGTCAATAAATGAGCATGCACGGATCACGGAAAATGATACAGTAATAATACTGACATGTGTAATCAATCAAAATAGATAATAAAATTCTATTTGATTGACAAAATATGTTGGCTAAGTTTCTAGGATTTGTAGCTCTAGCCTCCACATCGATCTCTCGCCCGCAGCCCACCGTAACTTTCCCGGTGTGTGACAGTCTTTTTTTTACAAGCATATCGCATATGTATCGTTTTGCAAGAAACTGCCCGACGACGTCGGATTAAGAATGTCCGAAAGCTTTAATCTTTCATGGTATTTAGTATCACGATAATCTATAGAAAAGGAAGATAAAAGTTCCATCAATATATCTTCCAACTTTTTTCTTCTTACAAATGTTTATTACTTATATCGATATGAATATCTTTCAAGATTATCAAATCTTTCCAGTTTTATCGATAACCGATTAATTGCAAATATTTGATTTCCCATGCTAATCACGACTACGGTGAATTACATTGATTTTTTAACATGATTACCACGCAGTAGTTTATTACGAATGAACAAAAAATGGACTTCCTCAGTAAAGCCGGAATAGCGTGGGAAGGAAAAATAGTATCTTACGTAGCCACTGTTCGATCGCAGCCTTTTCTAATTTCCCCCGGCAACGCGAAATTGTTCGATTCGGGAACCACCGAGACGTGTCCGGCCGCGGCCAACAAAGGTCCGCCGCACCGTTCGTCCGTGCAGCGCGCGGCTTCGGGATGTGTTCTCACTCGCTCCGCTCCGTTCGTCATCCGACTCTTTTCGCCGGCGATATCGCCGTCCGGAAAGCCGAGCTGGCGCGCGCTCGCGCGCGTATACGTGCTCGTGGAAAAGTCTCACACCGACACGACGCTCACGTTGAGGGGGTTGCGTCCCTGGTGGCGTCATTACGAGGGGCGTCGCGTTTAGAGCGTCGACGTTGGGCGGCAGGCGATCCGTACGACGACGACGACGACGACGACGACTACTCGGGCGGGCTTGATGGCGCGGTCGCTGCGCGCAACAGTAGTCGGGGGGATAGAAGCGAGCGGGTAGCCGAAGCAAGGGAGACCGAAAGAGCTCGAGCACGCTCGTCTCGCGCGCGCCAAGCCCCGCGGTATCGCGCCACGCCGGCGCCGCGCCGGCGTGGCGCGAAGGCTCGATCCGGCGTGGCAGCGGCTTGGCGCGACACGGCACGGCCGCGCGCCATTCGACGCGGGAGGGCGAACCGAGTACGGAGGTGGTAGGTAATCACCCGGCGGCTCGCGTTATAGCGTCGTTACGCCGCAGCGCCGCTATCGTCGTCTCCTGCCGCCCCCCTGCCGCCGCCACTCTTCTCACTGTGTCCTCTGCCGGTTTCTCGTACCGTTTTCTCCCTTTCTCCACCTCCCTCCTCGTCCTTTCTCTCAGTCGCTCTCACGGTCTCCGTTCATCTCTCGGTCTACCACCGCGCGCGCCTCGCACTCCGTCTCGTTCTCTTACTACCGCTCCGACCTAGCCTCTTCCGCAGCGACGACGGCAGCGGTAGCAGCTCGAGTCTCGAACCGCGGGCGACGTGGCTGCCTTTCATATACCGGTATACGGAATACGGTTATCCCCTATCCTTCCTCCCCTTGGCCGCGTCTCCACGCCATCCAGCGTCTCATCGCCTCCAACATCCAACGCTCCCGGCACCCTCGCCTTCCCACCGTACTCCCGCGCCATGCTGTCGCCTTCGCCACCGTCGAGGCCGAGTTTAATTATTTCATATCGCCGTACACGGATCAACGCCGTCGCTGCCGCCGTCGCCGTCGCCGTCGCCAATACCGCTACCGTCGCTGCTAACCGCGCGCGGAATCCGACGTAAGCCGCCGACGACTTCTCGCTTCTTCCTTCACCCCTCGCGCCGTCTCTTTGCACGCCTCCGCGGCACCGTCGGCGTGACAGGGTGCCTCTCCTCTCGTTTCACCCTCTTTCCATCTCGGTTCACGCCACTCTTTCCCTTCCGGCGGATCGCGTCCGTCTCCGCTCGACCTTTCTCTCCCTCTTCTATCTCCACGTAACTTTTCCCTGTCCCCTGCCGTTGCGCCTCCGCACCTTGGTTCCCGCTCGGTCCGTCACTTCGCAGTTGCTTTACGAGCCAGTAACTTCCCCGAACGGGGCGACTTCATTACTTCTCATTTCCTCCCGGCGGGCGCTTTTCCGCGGCCGCGCGTCCATCCGTTTTTCCTACGTCCATTACATACTGGCTTTTTCCACCGCGCCGCGAAAACGATTTGTTTCGTAGATGCGATCTCATTTGCCACTCGAGCGAATGTCGAACACTGACCTATTTTCGTATCAGTATTAGGGAGGATTAAAAATGTTATTTAAAAGCCAAAGAAACAGAAAGAAATGGCAGCGCGTAACATTTATCTTAAATGGTCAGCCGACACGAATTATTTCATGTGTTGCAAAAATCGAAAATATAAAAATATTATGCATCCTATCTTCTGTTTGCTTGATGAAAATTTTAATAGCGTTGTGATATCGGGCATTAAGCACTGTTATCTACTCATTAAAGCAAATATTTTTTAACTCATGTTGCACAAAAAATGTAATACTACACAGAATATCACCGATATTCTCACGTATATTTAAAAATAAATTATATGTGTATACATATAGATACATATAAACTATAAATGAGTAGTAGAATTTTGTTCACAACTCTGCTTCTTTGGTCTTGTAGCAAGCCTGAACACTAAAAGGAAAGAAGGGAACAAATTAACACCTCCAAACTTCCTCTGACGCTCTACAAAAATATAACAACAATCTGAATTTGCATCCCCGTGAAATCTGTGTCGACAGATTACGACGCAATTCGGGAAACTTACGAAGAGCGTTGTAAGTAAGGTGACATGCCGAGAGGGACGGTGGACGGGCAAACAACGGGAGGGAGGGGAAATCCCGGGGAATTAAAGAGGAGAGATCGATGTCTCGTGACGTCGCGGTCGCGTTTCGTTGTTGTCGTCGTAAAACTTCTTTGACGCCTCGCGACGATAAAAGCCGCGCGGACATCGACAGCGCGGGTGCTGTCGCGGCGATGACAAACTACGAGAGCGGCGCGGCGGTATCGCTTAACGTTCCGCGGGCGATTAATAAACGTTATTACCGCCGTCGCGCGCGCCCCACGCTGCTACGTCCGCCTACACTGACATTGCCGACGACGTCGCTTTTAAAGCGCGTCGTAAACGCCCCGCACATAAATAACTTTGATACTCGCGTCGGCCGAGCCTTGCGTCTTTTTTTCATTCTTTCGTTTTTTTCTTTAACTGTGTTACTCCGTCTTCAGTCGCGATGCGTCTTCGCAGCCACGCGTGTTTATCTCACATGAAAATGCGTATGAGACGAGACAGTACTTAGTGCTTAATTAATTACGACCTTTGCTTTGTTTCATATTTTTATGTAAAGTTCGTAATGCTCGGGTTCGTCTTGAGAACGTCCCTCTGTAAAAATCGCGAGCGCAAAAGTTCTACGCTGTCCCGCGAAATGACGCGAATACTTAAATCGTAATGATTTCGCCTCCCACCTCTTCGATAAGGAAGTAGAGCTCGGCGTGCACAAAGAGCTCTCGGGAATGGCTCTGAATATTTAAACAACGACCGTCCACTCGCGAGCCAAGCGGCCAAGGACACACTTGAATTTCTCGCACGAGTGCTCCCCCGCTCTCTCGTACCCTCATACGTGCGTGGCACGCAGGCGGCAGCATATCACGCGTAGGCGATATCACGTTCGACTCGCGCCTCGGGGCACGCGTATTATATACGCTCGAGGAGCGGCAAGAGTCAGGGATAAGGGGAGACGCGGCAAGTAGGGCGAGGGCGGCCGATCATGCGGCACGACGATGGGGTGCGAGCGACAAGATCCCGCGACCGAGAACATTGTTTCTCGCGCGAGCTTGGCGAGCTTTCGTCCTGTCTTCGAAGAAGGGTGGCGCAGGCCATCCCTCATTGCACAGTGCATTTCCACGAGGAGTTGTTTCCTGGCCTTTAACGCATAATTAATATAAGCGTTCGTATAAATTATAATTGATTACTTTGTAAGATTTACTTACGATTTATTTACATGAATTTTTATCATATATTTGGATGAAAGACGCGATCGTACACTTCACTCACGCCATTCACAATTCGTATCCTCTTTTATGCAGTCATCGACGCGATTTATTGCGACGTATGTACGACCGGCGCACTGCAAAGTACTGAAAATATAAATTTCTGCGAGGACGAGGACATCCGCGTCCGCAGGCTCGTTGACTAATTATCCCAATTACAGGCCGCGAATCGGAGTAATTAGTCGCACGCGCTGCGTGCTGCGATCGATCGCTCGCAGGCTAATAATGGGGCAACCATTTATCAGTTCATAAATCCTCCCTGTATATAAACTGTAACTCGCATACGCCGTATAGAAATTTACTAACTGAAAGTAACTCATATAAATGGATGATTTTTGTTATATATTTAAGTATGGGTCATACGGGCTAAAATATTACAATCCAAGAGGAAATTTCAATTGTCAAAAAAGACATTAAGAAGTAATGAACATCAGACACTATTTTCGAAATGATGTCACCATGTGATATAAGAGCACGCTTTAAGGAGAATATTCATGTGCAAATTTATATTCGTATAAATTATTTGTATGTATTTTTTAAGCGTAATTAGTCGACATTTATATTAAATCGCTTTAATAAGATTCTCCTGCGAATTTATTAGATAAATAATTAAAATACTCAACGTCACTTTGCATTAGAAATGAAAGAATATGTATGAATATAATATGGAATTATTCACATATTCTTTTATTTTCAAAATATTGATATAATCATTGAAACTATCACGGTTTTATTAATTTTATTAATATAAACATATAAATTTGCGCGCGACAAATTCATTGTTATCTTATGAATATCTATCATAACATATAAGCGTATATTATATTTGAGTATATTAACACATGTTTTTTTTTTTTAATATGATCGAGAAACACCGGTTTTTTCAATTGATTTATCATCAACCAATAAATTTGATAAACATGATATAATAAAGCAAAAATAAAAAATTTAATAAACATGATATAATAAAGCAAAAATAAAAAATTTAAATAACGATACCAAGATTTTCGGAGACGGAAAAGCGACTCGCGTCTACCAGGTGGGCTGTTATTGTTTCTATAATGGCGGGAACAGCGTCCCTGGAGGTTGTAATGCCTCCTCGATGACGAGGCGACGAGCGCAGGTGCGCCGTACGAGCGACGGGATTTGCCCTCCCCGAGAGAGAATTCTCCCCCCTGTGCGCTGGAGGGTCCTCTTTCGCGAGTTTAACGAGATGACACCGTTCCCAAGATCCTCGGAAAATCTCGTGCCGCGCAAGAACGTCGCCGGCGCTCAAATTTATTCATTCCCTTCGCCGCCGTCAACGTTGCACGCACAACGGCCCGTAACGAGCTTCGTAGATTTTACGTAACAATAGACAAGACTGTAGAGCTAAGGTACGAAGTATAAATTTTAGAGCGTAAGCGAAAGAGAGAGAGAGTGAGATATATATCAGACGGGGAGTGATCAAGCAATTTCAGTTAATAATCGCTTTAATTCATAATTATAACAGTTGAGCTAAAAACTTAACGCTATTAATAAGATATATGATTAAGAAACTGATAAGGAATCGAGTTACGTTCTTGTTCTGGAAGGAAAACGTAACTATATCGCTTTCTACGATCACGGGGATACGTACAAATCCAGCCGCCATTCGCGAATGACGGATCACTCACTCTGACGCGGGCGGAAAAAAAACACTGCAAGAAAATTTCCACGTCTTAATTTCGAGGAAGCTCGCGTACGATAAATTATCGAGCTTACAAATTACCTTTGGAAAAAGGACAGTGATCGATATCCTGTACGAAAGATTCTCAGAGAAATTAGCGCGGCAGTCGTTGGAAAGTCGAACGGACCGACGACGAAAGGGTTAAACTGGCGGAGAGAACGGCAGTCTGGATGGTGGTAGGATCGGTACGCGGGGGGGGGGGAGGAAAGGGGGGAGGGGGGTGGAAGGAGATAGGGTCTTCATGGAGCGACGTTTAACAGCATCGTAACCGGCTGGGATGATTACCTCACCAGCCAACGTAGGACTCTACGACCTACCCTCTGTTCGTCGTCGGCGTCGCGACGCCCGTAAACGGAAGCCCCACGGCGGTACTCCAACTCTCTCTCTCTCTCTCTCCCTTTCTCTCTATCTCCTCCCTTTCCGCCCGCCTCCACTGAGTTCCCACCCAGCCTTCCTTCGTCGTGCGATGCATATCCAACCCTTTAACCACCTGCCGGAGAAGCGGCAGCAATCTCGGGCGGCGAATGCGCAGCACCCCGAAAATGTTAAAGGAGCTGCGGTAACGCTTTCGACTCTCAACTGAAGAGCCAGCCGAAGAATTCTCTTGCTCAGGCGATCCTTTGAAGTTAGAGGTATCGTCGGACTATACCTGCTACAAGGATAGCAGGAAGGAGGTAATCTCAGCAATGAGATTCTATACCCGAAAGAATCTCCAGCGGATCTTCTCCTTTTTTTTTCTGGGGAGAATTTAATCCGAGACCCAGCTCTCTCGATATCGATTCAAAAAATTTCGTTCGCGAGTATTGTGATAAGTTTCTTCGAATTAATATAAAAATAGCAATTAAAAGTTAAAAATTTAAGAGAGAAAGAGACAATTCTTTTTTTGACGAAAAAAAATTGTCTCTCTTTTAGTATCATCTTTGAATGTCCTCTCGAAGTTCTCTTGAAGAGTATTTCAAGCCAACTTTTTTAAACGCGATGTAAGGAATACCTTTTACATTCAGCCAAATCGATTCGCGCGATACTCTCTTTTGCTTGGCTTCTCGCTCTCTCGTTCTAGTTTCTTTAGCTTTTCGTCACGACGATTGACAGGCTTTATGGCGGCGGTACGGTCACGCTTAACGATCGAGCCAATCGTAAAAAGCTCCGCTGGCGCTGCAGAGCGTAGATAAGGTTTTCGTCATTGACAACCTTACCGGTCGGTGGAAGAAGGACGAGCCTTGTCCTTGATATGAACAAGAACAAAGAATCTCGCGACCGTGTATTAGTGTTCGAAAAATATCGATCGATAATTTATTTATGCTAAAATAATTTATCAATCCTTCCAGCATATATAATACTAGAAATTATAGTACTTTTCGGAAATTATGTATGTACGTATGTATATGTAATATCTCTCTGCAAACTTTGGAAAAATGATGTCTTATAGAATATGTGTATTGTGTAGTATAAATGTCACCAGTATATAGATAAAATCAGGTATAGATATTCTTTGTATATTCTTAGTTCGCTATCTCGTCATTCTGATTCTCGAGGATAGAGTGATAGACCACTTGAAAATAGGTATCTATTATTTTCATAATTGGTCGAGATACTGGAAATTATTACGATACTGATTGTCCGTCGAAAGATTGGCACGAACAATGTAATTTTTTCTGTGATTGATACGTAGAACGATTCTAATATGTCACAAATTTTTCTCAGTCGTGTTACTTTATAAATTTAAAATCAGTTTCTTTTAAGCACTTTAGTCTTTTAATTTTAAATTGACTTTATTTTTTCAAATTTTTCTTGTACACGGCATATTTTACTTTAATAATTAAAAAGCGGAAGAAAGTTTATAAATTTTGATAAATTACGATCGACGCACTAGTATTGTTGAAATAGATGCATGTTTAACAAAATTTGACATCTTATTGTGCATCTTACAATTCTTTTAGACGAAGACCTTCGTAACTGACTTCGGGTACGATTACGTGCCATAACTCGCTAATCGTTAATTTTTATTATGTCCTGTCAGTTGGACTTCACGGCGTTCCGCCCCGCGAGAATTAAATTAATGCAATAAATTCGCTGAATTTAGTACGCGCGCGTCGAGCGAGATATTTTTTTAACCATATTTCTCGCAACGTTCGGAACCGCGTATTGTATTCGCGTGCGTGTGATGCGTAAATGTGTGGAACGAACGTGCGAAGAGTAATTGGGCAATATTGCCGGTAAGTATGATTGTGACCGCGGATACGATGGGGGTTGAGAATTGTGGAATGAGGCGAGATAGACAGAGAGACAAAGAGAGAGAGAGAGAGGAAGAAAAAAATAAAAAGTGGGATGCTAAATAGGGCGAAAGAGATGCAAGTAGATGAAGGATGCGAGAAAAATTACGGAGCAAGAACAATAAAACGAGACATCGAAGGTGTCTCAGGACGAAACTTCGAAACAATCTTCTTTTGATTAATTCTTATTATAGTAATTTAAAAATATTTTCTACACCTAATATGATTTTTTCTCACATATAACTATTACATATTGACAATTTTTTATTTAAAATTTGTTTAACGCGCCAATATTAACTACAAAATAAAAGCAATGTAACATTACAAGCAAAATACAGTTAGATCTATTTCACGCAATAGTCCAAAATTGATATTGGGTTTTTGATAAGTTTCAATATTTTAATAAGTTTTAATTAAATCAATTATAAAAAATTTTTAGATCTTTTATTTTACTTTATTTTGGACACACTTTGAGAAAAAATGCACTTTTCGCGCTCTCGGCGTAAGAAAAAAAATCGATTGCATCATGCGTAAAAAAAAATTTTATCACTCGAAAATGTCATATGATTCAATCACGGAGATATTAAGCTGGTTAATGGCGTTCTCTAATATTTCATTCCTCTTTCCGCGTTAATAAATCGGAATAATTGAATAGCGCGGATTTTTCGAGATACGAATGTTAAACCGCTAACGAAAGGCGCGCGGCAGGAAACAAGAAAAAAAAACACCTTTCATTCAAGAGGCAGCCTACGAACGAACGTTGCTCCTCCATTAGCGACAGACGTAACAAAGCGCCTTTTCATGACGCATCGCCATGACCACCAACTCGCATAAACTCGAACGTCTCCCGAGCCTCGCGTGATCATCCCTCTTTCTCGGAGCTTCCGTCAAAAATCCAACGCGTTCCAACGCGCGAAGACAAAGGTGGCAACGGGAAAAGCCGCGGGGAGTGACGAGGAACGAGGATGGGATGTGGAGAAAGGAAAAAAAAGTGAGAGGTAGTGGAAAAATCGTGGAAGCGAAAGAAAGAAAAAGAAGAATATGAAGAGGGAGAGAAAGAAAGGAAAAAAGAAGGAAAGAGAGAAAGAGAGAAGTTCGATGTCGAACTCAGCCCTCGACCGAACGGCACACCATCCCTTTCCCCCTCCTCATCTATAGAAGATACCCTTCGACTCTCCGTGCCCTCGTACGTGCTCGCTCTCGCCCACAGACCGTCCCTATACTCTCGCACGTACACGTACTCACACATACAAGCGCCGTACAGAAAGCCGTAGTCACCCTCCAGCGGCCCGCGGCCCCGCCCGTCCCACCCCGTCTCGTCAACCCTCGCTCGGCCGGCGTGTTCCCGCCCTCTCCGTGTTTCCGCGGCCCGTTCCAACCACCCCGTTCCACGCCGTGTCCCGCAGGGCATGTCCCTATACACCGCCGGCATGCAATTGTCCGCTCTATCGCCTCTAGATCCGTTCTCGCGGCGCGATCGCGGCGCCTATAAAAAAAGCGTCTCTCTGATAAGACGCGGCCTCGGCCGAGGAGTCGCGACGCTGAATTCAAATACGTCCAGGTAGCGCCGTCGATTTTACGCGGATTTTTCGCGGGGGCGCCGCGCGGACAGTACTTTCGCCGTTGCCGGAAAATTCTCATCCCCTTTGGTGGCACGCTCCGCGGCACGCCCGGCCGTCTCTGTTATACTGCCGGCAGCGACCCAACCGTCTCCTCCCTCGTTCGCCCCCGCACTCTCTCTCTCTCTCAACCCATCCACCCCAAACTCGTCCCCTCACGCCTCGCCGCTCGCCCACGCCCGTCGTTCCCGCCGCGCCGCGCGCCGCCACCGCCACGCCATCGCGTCGCTGCCGTCCCCTCGAGCCAGCCGAGCTAACCACCCCATCCTAACCACCCCGGCCACCCACGCGCGCTACCCCCTACCCTCGACCGCGCCACTCTGCGAGCCGCTCGTTAACCTGCTAGCGCCCCTCTAACCGCTGCTGCAGGGCTGCTGCCGCCGCCGCCACCGCCGTTGCCGCCGTCGCTACCGTGGCTGCTATATTTACATATCAATATTCCATGGCGTGGCAGGGTGGCTGGCTGGCTGGCTGGCGAGCTGGCTGGCTGGCTGGCTGGTTGCACGCTCTCCTGATCGTAAAGTAGCGGTGGCGTGCTCCTGCGGATCCCCCGTCTGCCCCCTGCCCTCTTATCGCCCCCCCTCTCCCCCTCCTTCCCGCCACGAATCTCTCGAGGGATGGAATCCTGAGGAGAGAACGTTCAGACAAGAGTATTCCCGTCCAGGAGTTCGGAGACGCCGAGAGTAATGATCCGACTGGCTGCCTGTTTTCGACTGACAGCGTTAGGGAGGGCGCGAGAGGGTGAGTAGGAAATTTCCTCGAGAACTGGCGGCCCTGAGATGGCAAAAGGGTAAAAGCTGCCGCGACGCTCCGGACTACTCCTGAATTCTTTGTGCAGTCACGCGGCGGATCGCGAACGCGGATGCTGGCTAAAAATATGAATGTCACCGCGCGACAACTCGCATAATGACGGGCGTATCGCAAAAAGACTTGTGCTTTTATTCGACATTTTATCTCGTCCCATTTTCTAGTATGTGCTATTTTAATACACGCCTCTCTTTCTCTCTCTAAAATGATACGCGCGCGGAATGCTTTTTGTCACCGTCCGCGGTTTTTGTTTGATTCCCTTAACACTATCGGGTGCTACTCTGGTTAGATATCGCGTGTTGTTGAATGAACGCCGCGCGGTAAAGCGTAAAAAAACGCGGATTCCGATTCCAGCCAGCAATTATAGACTCAATTATATCGGCATACGCATGAAAAAATATCCGCGACAATTTCCCACCGCGGGATGAGAATTACATCGACGGCCGAAACGCGAGCGCGATCGTCACCAGGCTAATAATTTCGTTTACCAGAGAGCTTCATGAAAAATTATAACCATTTCATCGCGCGCGCGTGACACCGCGCGCTATGAAGTTTCAATTGTATCGCGTCAAATGTGTGCTCACGTTTCATCACCAATTTTATCATTTTCGAGTCAATTCATTTTATCAGGAGTACTTATTTCACGCAAACAGGAAGAACGGGGAGAGAAAACACTTATATGCTGTATACTTATATATACGAAATAGGCAGCGTTCAATTTCACGATTATTTCTAATCTTATAGAAGAAACCGATTACATAAATATTAAATTTCATCAAAACGACTTAAAGTTGTAAAATAATTTTGTCATGGTTCAACTTGAAGGAAGTGTGTTATTTTCTTGTTTTCAAAATTATTATTATTCGTTCATTATATAATTACAATCACAAAGATGTTATACATTATCGTCGTTATTTCCCTAGAATCAATGTGTATTTGAATCCATTCGTAGTTGAAAAATGCGGAGAACGGACGATTATACTTGACATCGATTCGTTTCCGGGGATGAATACATTAGCGGACGTCGAAAATCAACCGCGATCTTAAGACGTCGCGACGTGCCGTGCCGTGTCGCGCGCGCGATGCCGGGCAGGTGCTAATTTTAACCGTTTCCTTAACCCACGTATTTATAGGCGGCCGACTCTCGTGGGACTCTTTAAAACGTCTCGCCGGTCCATTCGTCGCTCGTGCGCGGAAAGCGCCCCGAATAATTTAACAGAGGACTCGGCTCCGAAACGAGGACGCGTCATCCTCCCCCTCATTACGCCCACTCCCGTGTGGATTTTCGCTCGCTCGCTCACTCACGCGCGGAGGATTGACGTATACCCGCATAAGCCCCGAGAGTTATGCGAGGCTGACAACTCCTGACAAACAAACCTTTCCCATCGACGCCTGTTTGCTTTTCCTTCTTACTCGCGCGCGCGTTTCTTTTCGTTGTTGTTATATCTATACCGAATCTGAAGCTGCTTAATTAGGAAATATACTAGAATTTAATCTTAACGCACAAAAATACGGATTAATTATGGATTCAATTAGTTTGTGTTATAGATTGTTCTACGATTGTTTTACTTCATGCTCTTTCTTGTCGGGAATGTTTATTTATCGTCATCTGTAACTACTTGTTTTCTGACCGTGCATATTACGATGTTACCATTCAATATTCAACCATTTTATTCTCGAAAGTATCAATTTCATTATTATGCAGCGATAATTATCACATGTTCAACGTTTTTTACCTCATGTTTAAATTTGTCTACAGCGCATATATTTTTCCCTCAATTCTCCGCACTCGAAGTAATTCCGAGATAAGTTAAAAAATTTCAAATAAATTAACGCAGTACGATTTAATATAACTTTACGATAACTTTTTCTGATCTCTGAAGAGATGATTCTCCTTTAAGACTTCTCGATACATATAACAACGTCGTTTCGTAATTCATCACCCTT
This sequence comes from Temnothorax curvispinosus, assembly GCF_003070985.1. NCBI lineage: Eukaryota > Metazoa > Arthropoda > Insecta > Hymenoptera > Formicidae > Temnothorax > Temnothorax curvispinosus. The sequence goes on along the minus strand of NW_020213807.1, from coordinate 74,454 downwards.
GTCAATTTCGGTGGTTTTTAGTCAAAAAGGAAGTTCTCGATTAATTGATCCACCAATCCGTGTTCGTCGAGTCGCGATCCGAGGCTCCGGCATCACGTGCGGCTTATTCGAGAGAACCCCCCGCGCGCTTTCCCCTCGGAAGGGAAGTTTCTCGGTTCCGTGGGGATTCCGGGATGGAGGCGCGTGTGCCCTCGGGGGCTTTCGTGACCAGAACGCCGCGTCGCCTCACCCTCCTCGTCGCCCATGCCGTCACCGCCACCCTCTTCCCCGCGTCCGCAAACTGGTGTGACACCCCCGGAGCCACGTCGAGCTTGCGACGAGAATTTTGCTGAGGAGTTAACTGGATCCTGCGACGCCTACATTAAAGGCGAGACGATGCTCCGCGAAAGCCGAACGAGTTCTTATCGACAGGTCGGGCGACTGAACGAGGAGCGAATAACACGACGGAAACGTCCATCTTTATCTTCTGTTTAAAACGTACTATAAAAAGGCTTCGCGAGGTGATAACGAAAGCTATAAAGAAACTCACATTCAATCCTTTCTAATCCTATCAATCTGCTATATAAATCTGCAATTTTACATATTTAAATTTTCAATTTATAAAGAAAGTCTGAATTATATGATCGTATAACTATTTACGCTTTGAATCTTTAAGTGAAATTCTTACGAAATAATTAACGTATAAATTTTTTTTGCAAATCTCTTTCATTGCTTCTATTTTACTTTCGCGGGTGAAGATCGGTAATATGACGCAAATGTTTAAAAATTGGAAAGAAATCTTTATTTTATTTCTCCTACAATAGAAGACAATGTTGTACTATAACGGCTGCTGTTTAGCGATGGTAATTACGAACTCTATACGCGTTAGTGTTAGCAATTTCTACACTTGTTTTATGAAAAATATAGCTCGTGTCTCGGGAGGTTACGTGATGTTTTTAAGGTCGCCACCTAGTCGCACAAACAACGTTCGCCGCCTGCGGCGAAACGTCGACGTGCATCATGAAGTCGGGTGACGCCGGGGCAGGGAGAAGGAGAAAAACCAAACAGGATTACGGCAACGTGGCCGGATGAATCTAGCTGCGGGGCATTAGAATAATCACGGAAGGTGGCAGTCAGCTGTATTAATCGATACCGCCGCCGACGGGTGTCTCATAAAAATTTCACACCAGAATGTCACGTATCGCGTGACGTGCGAAAGATACTCAACGATTAACGTTGATCCATTAATGATGAACTGCTGAATCGTGCGTCGCTTCATCTGGATTTTCCATGTCGCCCCTTCCTCTCTTTCTCTCTAAAAAATTTTAATGTTTGCGCAATATACAAGATAGAAATTAAAATTCAGAATTTCGGTATGCTCCGTATTTCGATAGAAATATCTTAAACAAGGCAGGATGTTCCAATTCCTAATAAACAGAAGGTAATTTCTCTTTCTTTGCCAATAATAATTAACAAAAGTGACAGTTTAGTTTGACCCAATTTAAGCAAGTCTTACACGGCAGCAAGTCTTTTTATAAGAATAAAAAAACTATGGTCGAAACGTCATGTACGTGAGTACGTGAGCATTACTATTTAATAAATTATCAGTTTGGTCGAACTAAACTGTGATTTTCGCCAATTTCTAATGCCCACTAAATCACCGTATCGAAAATGACGACGCGGATTTGACCACGGAAATAAAAACCCGAAGGATTTATCTCGTGAGCAAATCGTCGAGAGGCGACAGATACCGGGCAACACGCGATAGTGAAAGGAGGAATTACCGCCTGACTTATTATCCTCTTTCAACGGAACGAATTCGCATGCGGTGCGCATTTTCGCGCGGCGTTCCCGCGAGACAATTTTTCGCGATTTCGGCTCGTCCCGCGTGCATAATGTTCGAGGAGACACGGGCGGAATTGTCCCCGGGGGCACCGCGCGCGTATATCTCGTTATACCGGCCGCCGGATATATTCCTCGAAACGTCCAAAGATCCACTCTCCAAAGATCCACTCGGATTTTACCTTCCTCCCTTTCTCCCCCTTTCCTGATCTCGCCCTTCTCGTACCGACGTCGTCCCCCTTTCGCGCGTCCGTTTTCCTCCGTAAGCGCGAAACGTTTGCGAGCGGCTGCGGAACGCCGGCAATAAATTTATCCCGGCACGCAATAATATTTGTGCCGGGCGCGGGAATATACCGGTGCCGCCCACACCGAAACGAGGATATTCCCGCATACGTGCGTATGTGTACGTATGTGTGCACAGCGCGCCGACGATGGAACGAACGCGCGCGACAGCCGGGCGCGCGATAACGATAACACCGCGCTTCGGCACCGCGCGTGTCTCGCCCTCGAAAGCGAGCGCGCAGCACGCGCGTGCATTGTGGCGTGCATCTCGTCGCTGCACGCAACGACGTTGGATATACGAACGTGTGTGTGTGTGTGTGTGTGAGCGTGGGCGCGCGAAGGTGTGTTGTGCACGCGTGTGTGTACGTGCCAATAGCGGGAGTTGTTGGGGAATGACGATTTTTTTAAAAAACTATCGATATTCCCATTTATTTAAATACGCTCCGGGCGGAATCGACGAATATCGTTGAAAGGTATCGGCACCAGGCAATGCCCGTAGATATCGTCGGATTGCCATGAGACTTAATTACGAATAAAAAAAAAGAGTAAAAATAATGCGGTTTGTTTCGAGACTGTTGGTATATAAAAATTGATAATCGGTAAAAATGTAGCGGATTATATTTTTTATCGCGCGGAGATACCTACATCAACCGGGCTCACTCTTTGGGAAATTCGCGAAATTCGGTCCATCGGAGTTTGGTTGCTGACGCGAAGTTATTTCGGAGGATCATCTGCTTCCGAGAGGGAGGCAGGCTGGATTATCGATTGGCGGAGGAGAGCCTTGAATTTTTTACACGGGGATGCGGAGGCGTGAGGCGGCACGGGCGCGCGCGTTCGATTTAGGGATACTTAAATTTCACAGAGTAGGTACCGATGGTATTCGTTCGCGGGGAACTCGATAATAATATTTTCAGCGGGCTCAGCGACACGTCGGCGAGCGATTTATCGATTTATGTCTCGCGATGATTAGGCCACGGTACGGTATCACGGATAATGTTAACGTTCTAATCACGAGCGCGATATATATGTCTTTATTGTGAGGTATCGACGGCTTTTGGATTTACGCTGAACAAACAGACGAATGTTCGCGCACGCGGCACGTGACCGTTTTCATTCCGAGTTTCAGTAGGTCGTCGTCGAACGACCGCGAGCTAAACTGGGAACAAAAGAGGCGGCGGCGGTAAACTGGTCGAACGGACGGATGTGCTTGGACGCGTACGCGGGAGCGCGAGACGCGCGCGTTATCGTGCATTAATCGGGTGCGAGAGAACGGGGGAGCTCTCTCTTCCTCTCTCTCCGGCCAGGCCGGAGGAAAGCTCGTAAATAATGCAACGCCGCGCGACAAGCCGCCGGGAGGCTCTTTACGAAAAAGTGTCTCGTAATGCCGTGGTAAAATTTTGATCGCGTTGCGGAGAAGGATTTGCATCTGCAACAGCACTTGCGTTTCCGACGCCCGCTCGGCAGATTTTTACGAGCGCGACACAGCTAGCTCGGTTATCTAATCATAACGCAATAGCGCTCGTATTTCTCGCAGATTTTTAATAATTCTCGATCGCAGAAAAGGATTTTACCCATCTCCCTTCCGTCTCGGGCTACCTCAAGAGCGTGGTGCCTCACGTCACGCGTTTATTCGTTTGGCACCGGTCGGACCTAATCGTACGTGAATTTCTGAGCAGCCAGGCACGAGGGGATAGCGAAAGGGTGGAAGGGAGGGACGATCGCGGCGAGATCGAAACGCGGTAAATTTGGCGGACGGCCAAAGGAAACACCCGATCCTGCCCGGACGGCCGCATTTTCATCTCCTCGAACTGACGCGCGCGAGAACGGCTCTTCCTTTTTTTTTTAAAATTCCATCCACAACTCTTCGCCACAGCGAACCGCAATTCGAATGAATGTTTAACGCGGGAGTCCGGATGTATAAGCGCGCGTGAGCCGTATTTAGGATACCACGCGCGCGGTGCTTCAATTTTCTACTCCGTGAGGAAATATCGCGCTACGAGCCGCCATTTTGCAAGCGAATACGCTACCAGAGTAGAAGAACAAACAGAGAAAAATAATTTACGTATTATATATTATAAATATGGCTATTTAGTGTTTCAATTATGTGACAGATGTAATGTAACTAATCGTGTAATAAATGATCGTTCTTGATTATTATCATTTGCGGGGAAAGGATAGTGACTCATACTCGCATAGTGATGACTGTTTGTCGACAGCATAAAAGCGTGCGGTTAATTCCTCGATATGAGCTTTGCGCGTCTTTCATAAAATTCTAATACCAGCGCGGGGCGCGCGCGCGCGTTAAATGCAGGGTGGAAGCTTGACTTATAAAGAAACGCGCGCGGTCGGTCGGGTCGGGTCGCGAGTTGTATATCGGGGTCTCGGGCTTTCCTGGAGTATACCCATAAATACGCGCGCATATGCGCGCACGTGAAGGGCCGCCCGACCAGCTAACCGCCTTTCACCCTCCGACTTCACTCTCGTTCCCAGCCCTCGCTGTCTCACCCTTTGCTCCCGACCACCCGCGTCCCGATCCCCGAGTGCCTGATGACTCCTCTCTTGCTCGAATGCAGGTGGCGAAACGGCAATTAAGCTCGCGAGAGCTACAGACCTCTTGTTTCGACTATCCTTCGGCTTCCCTTCTCGCGCCGTATACCCCTCGCGCCGCGCCGTTTCTCGGAGGAAACGAAACTGCCGGAAACGCCACCCGGCACCACCCACCGTCTCCCGCCACCTTCTCCTTTCAACCTAGAAAAGTTTCAACGCGTTCAGATCTCCGGTGCACTTGAGCGCACTGATTAGCCGCAGTACTGGCGCGCGAAGACGAAGGATCGATCTTCTTTCCTCGCTCGTGTTGAAATTCGAACACGTTATTACTGATGCACCATTATTAATGTGCATTAATAACACGCCAGATAACATTAACAAAGCCGCAGAAACTGTGAAAATTAGGAAGAACGTCGTATATTATATTTTACGTTCTAACTTCCGAACGTAACTTACGTTCAAAAAATATTATAAATTTACTTAATAGTTAAAGAGCTAGGGTAGGGAACTGTTTTTTACGAAGAAAATTGTGTCGCTTGCATCATAAATTCTGTCGAATTTGTAATTTCACTTTTTAATTTTGAAATGAAAAATACTAACGCAAAAGTAAGATTTACTGGCAAAATTAAAACGAGCGTTTTGCATCCAATACGTCACAAATTGAGTTTATTATGACGATTATCTATAATTATCCGCCACTTATATTGATACAAAAACGAATGGCTAACTACAGCTACAAATCCGAATGAATTGAATGGTCACCTTATTCTATATCCTACAAGTTTTTCGTCGTGACTGCGGGTCATGCAGGAAGTCACCGACAAAGGGCACGACAACGTGTAGGAGATCTCCATTAGCAGCTTCGATTAAGGGTAAAGGTAAAGGTAGGTGGAGGGTGAGCAGGAAGTAGAGCGGCAGGGAGGATAATTAGCTGTCCGTGCCGCTCGCTTTGCCGCGGCGTCGCGCGCTTCCGGACGCAACGTTAAAGAGTAATAAGGCGGGGGCGTGCTCGCGCGCTTTGTGAAAGAGAAGAAGAAGAAGAAGGAGAAAAAGGCGAGAAGGAAGGAGAGGAAGCCCGGTGAGCGGGGAGCACGTCAAAGTTCTTCCGCGAAGCGCGGGGGCAAAGAAAAAAAAAGAAGAAAAGGAAAGCACGGGAAGGACGAGAAGAGGACGAAGACCAGAAAGAAGAAAAAGCACGAGAGGTATCGGGAAAGGAGAGAGGAGGAAGGCTCGACGTTGTGAAGACGACGAAGCCGAAGCGCCGGGTAGGAGAGAGAGAGGATGAGGAGAAAGAGGAGGAGGGAACGAGGGAAGAAAAGAGTAAGAGAGAGAGAGAGAGAGGGGGGAAGGGGAGAGGAAAGGCGGCGAGAAGCCAAGGAGGACTCTTCGGGGACCGGAGACGACGGCGGGCAAAAAACGAGCAAAACGGAAGCGAGAGAACCCGACTCGAGCTCTCTGCCTTTGCCTTACCTTGCCCTACTCGCCTCGCCTCGCCTCTCCTCGTCTTCGTCTTTGCCTCGCCTCGCCTTGCCTCGCCTTGCCTCGCCTATGCCTGCCAGCTCGCCACGAGACGGCAAACACGCCCGAGCTTAAGCTTCGTTCTCATGCCAACGCGGCTGCACGCCTCCACCGTCTTCTTGGTCGTCGTCTTTCTTTTTACCCTCGCTAACCTGAACCCCGTCCCTCCCTCCCGCGCCGCGGCGTCTCCTCTCGCCGCTTCGGTCTCGTCTTTCGTTGCCACGCTCTCGCAAAGAGAGCCATTCCGGTCTCCCGCTGCTCCTCGCCTCATCCGAACGCGCGTGCGAACGTAGCGGCAACGATTTGACGTGATCTCATCTCTTTATAATTCTCTCACGTTAAATGTCCGAATAATTAACTACGAATTGAAATTACATCAGTTTGTATTTTATATATATATTCAAGACTAAATTGACATCTAAATTGATCTATATTTTCTAGCAAAACTTTTGCTCCATCTCAATTCGTCAATTTTTCGTTAAGTTTTCGTTTTAGATATTAATTCGTTCTTCTACCAAGTCACTAGCATCTATCATTGTAATATAGCGTTTGTGGCGTTTGATACACCTTGTATACAGTCTCTGTTCCAATATGTAATATCCTTCACTGTGAGGCATGCGGTTGAACGCGTGCTCGGTAAAGGATATTATTAGGAATGATAAGTGCAGGAAGGATTCCTGGGCCGGAAATAGATACGCGGATCCATATGCATGCGAGCGGGCTATCATTCCTTTTTTTCGCGCGACGTCGACGAGATGAGACGCGCGCGCGCGCGAGATTGTAATGAGAGCAATGTAGTACTAAGTCGGTCGATCTCGAACGTAATTACTTATACACACGCTCGAATCGGCGAGTCTCTTTATTATAGAATTGTAGAATTATAGATGTTGCTCGTGTCCCAACCGATGTGAACAATTTGTAAACTTCGCTTTCACATTCCTATTTAAAATACGAACACGATAACTTTGCAGATATAGCTTCAAATATTTAAATTTTTCGTCGCGTCCTCGTTTCAAATAACTATTTTTAAGTTATATACTTTTCATAATGAACGGCAATACAAATGAACGAATCTCGATTAAAATAATATTGAAATATATAGGCGTCCACGTGAACTCGAGCATATTTAAATCTTAGTGCAGGACACGAATAGAATTAACATCGTGCACACAAAAATTAAAGCCATACCACTAAATAAATACATTCGATCACTTCCCCCGTCCCCGCAGGGAGAATCAAATATTCTCAAGGCGGCAGCCCAGGGCGACTGTGCAGCTCACTCCTATGGCGCGGCGCGGCGCGGCGCACCATATCGTTATCAACAATTAACAATTGCGCGGCGATCGGGGTCGCAATCGCGCATGTACGCACAATCGCGAGCCGCGGATTAATTAATGAGCGGAGCTTTTGACGTTCGACGCGCACACGCCGGGTATTGGCGGCGGCATGGGCAGCGGCGGGTTGATCCTGAGCTATCGCACGCGCGATAGGCAGCCTGACCTGGACCGCTGCCGTGCGTCCCGGCGTCGAGCGTCGCGCCTCCCGCCCGCCCGCCGCCCGGTTCGCCCGCGTAATCCGCTTCTGGCATCACGAGTTATGTGCCACACCGTCGACAGCCCTCGGCTTAAGCCCGGCGGCGTACACGCCGCGCGCGAAAACGAGAGAGAGAGAGAGAGAGAGAGAGAGAGAGAGAGAGAGGCGGAAAGATATCGTT
>NW_020213807.1:32240-66472 GCF_003070985.1 Temnothorax curvispinosus | reverse complement strand
GAGAGAGAGAGAGAGAGAGAGAGAGAGAGAGGCGCCAAAATATCGTTTCCGGTAAAACCGCGAGCGTTCGCGCGCCGTGAAGAACCCTGCGTTCGTAATAACTCTTTTCTCTCCGCGTAACACCATCTTGAAAAGCGGCCTGCGTCTTGTAATTGAAGCCTGAAGCTACGGCCTTAATACCGCAAATTGTATTCCATTAGAGGGAAAATTAGAGCGGATAGAACGTTTTTTAATTTCGTGCTTTTAACGCGGTAGCGTATGTTCATCCTAGGGAAACGTACGAGACCTCGACGAAACGATCTTGACGATACGCGCCGCGATCCTTTAATATTTCGCACGGTTAAAGTGAGATATCACGCCGTATTACAGCGGCAAGGCTTAAGGGCGAACTGACCTGTCCAAGATTACGCGTTTCCCTCTGCGAGCTCGCATATACGTATATACATATCTACCGATTAGAGTTCTCGTAACCGCGCTCGAACCATCTCTGCCGAACAACCCAGTGTCACGCTATCGCGAGAAGTGGCTGTTAAACTTTGCGCATACACGCACGTCGTGACACCGTCGGACGAAATAAGTGAGATTAGAGTAATTGCGAAAGCTTGCTGGAAAACGATGAGATAAAAACGTTGAAACTATGTGCGGTTCTACCTGAGAAAATCAATCGAAATTCTTAATATCAGAACGACAACGTTCTATAAGTCAACTTTCAATTCTCCATTCCAAAATAACTTTCCGCATTTTCACCAGCGATTAATTTAATCAAACTTATTAAAAATGTAAGGTTAAATATAGATACAATAGATGTATAAGTAGAGTATGAAGTAACACTATTCTATGTACTTCGAACTTTAAAACATCTCTGAGAGAGAGAGATCGTTTTCAGAAAATTATCATTTTTATTTTTAAAAACTTCCAGCACGGGTGGTAAATTGCAAGTATCGTAAACTGCCAAACGCAGTACCACCGATTTTCCCTGAAATTTTCTAAAGACTCTAAAAACTTTACAACTTTTAAAGTGCTTTACGCGGAAAAGAAACATAATATTGTGTGATAGGAAAAGCGACGTCCATCGCTCGAAAAAAAATTACGTCTCGATATATAATTAAGAGTTATATCGGCGTTCTAGAAACAAGAGGACGCGTAACTGCGGGAGCGTCATATAATTATCTCGTTACGGACGGCGGCGTAACAAGCAAGAAAACGATCGTAAGAAAAGTGAGCGGCTTCGCGCGACATGCGAGTAACGACGGCTCGAATCGGGCGATACGCGTTGCACGCGCGATTAACCGGTATCGTCCCAATTGCGCTGATGAAAGCAACGACGACGCGGCGTGGTGGTATCCGCCGACGGTCGGCCGGCCCAGAAATGCGCCGGCCGCGTTGCACTATTATTAACACCGCACCCGGATAACCGGCCACGCTCGATCGTTACCTGAAACTTAGGATTAGCACCTGGATCACTTCGCGCGACCGACGACCGGCAATCTCGCCGCGTCGACGCGTCGAAACGTTGCGTGCGTCCCGATTAGAGCTGACGCCTATCGTTAAACGGAGGTCCCGATGCAATTACGCGATAAGCCCGCATTTCTCAAGTAAGCGACTGAAAAACGGTTATGAAGAGATTCCTAATTATAAACGAGTTCCTCCCGCGAGCGCTTCTCTCGCCAGGTTTTCTTTTCTTAACGCCTCGAAAGATGTATTCCGAGCGCAGTTGTAAGTTTCACATCAAAGGAGAAAAAGCACCGCGCGTCTATCGCCAAAAATTCGATTTTCGAGATAATAATCAAGGTCGGACGTTCCCTCGTTCAAATTTATACGCAAGTACGATACGTGATATCATGGACGGCAAGATAGAGTTTCCAAGATTACAAATCAAAGGTTCCTCTTAATTAGTAAGCGGCGCTACGTCACGTCCTCGACTCTCCGCCGGCTCTCCGTGTGTCGATAAAATACGCACGCGGCACCTCCGTTTCCATTTTATCGCGCGGCGCATAAATCTCTTTTTATCCGGGCGGGAGGTACGAACGCGTCGAAACGAGCGAACGAACGAGCGGGACGGACGGAAAATTTCGGCCGCGGAGTGTTCGTGGCATTATACGGACGAGCGGGCGCGTTCTCTCCGGCTCCCGCTGGTCGAAAATTTCGAGAGCGCGCGCGGATCGAGGTCGCGACGTAGGTAGGTAGGTAGGTAGGTAGATAGGTAGGTAGAAAGAGGCGGAGCGCGGGTAGGGTAGGTAGGTAGGTTGGAGAGGCGAATGGAGGGCTCTTGGATGCATTAATCATCTCCGTACTTCGTCCGCCGCCCGCTCGCGGACTCCCTCTTCCCTGACCCTTTTCGACCCTCCGTCCCGTCCCGTCCTTTCGACCCTCTCGCTCCGTCACTCACGGCTTTGCCCTCCGCCCGCGCCCGCCCCGCCGCCTTCCACCGAACCCTTTCTCACTTTATCTCCCGCTCGCTTCTCGGATCGTGTCTACTGGGTGTCCGACGAATACGCGTAGCGAAATCAACGGCGATGCACACGTTGGAACGCAATCGTACGATAAGTAGTCGAGTCAAGAGAACGAATTACGCGTGAAAATCAATTAAAATATTTCTCGCGTATTTTTATTATTTTTCACGCACTTGCGAGTTAAACTTAAATCTCTGCTCCGAGAGAACGGTAAAGTCACGGGAAAACGAAATTTCAATTTAGAGATCGGTCAGATTTTTTCCCAAGGGAAAAGACGATAAATCTATACCAGGGAGAAAATGCGAGATACATCCGGGACACCCTGTACGTATCCCCGGAGAGATGGAACACGCGCTCTGGGAGCGACGGGCGAGATAAATAAGCGACTCGGCGCGCGCCAGCGACGACGTTCCGCGAGACGCGGATGCCTGCGCCGCGCCGCGACGCTTCGAGGTCGTCGGGCGCCGCGACGAAAGACGGGGCGAGACGCGATCTCTCGAGATGCGAGAGACGCGCGAGGCGCTTTCGACGCGTTAGACTTTCGTCGTCTCCTCGTCGCTCGAGTTTCCCGCTAAAAAAGAGATCGATTCTAAACTTAGGAAAGTATTTTCAGCGAAGAAGAAGCCCGGCAACTTGTGCGACTCCGCGTTGAAATATGCATAAAAATAATGAATTGCAGGAGGCACCCGCGAGAGATGAAAAATATCAAATCGTTAGGAAAGATCCCGACAGTTAGTCACGCCGAATAAACCATTGCTGTATCGTGTACCGCACTCGCGTAATATTATGACAATTAGAATGATATTGTAACAGGATTGTCATCATTACCGTGTTACACTGTCCTGTCGTCACTAATAGTTCAAAACGAGGCGTATAATTAAGCGCGTTAATATTGCAGTGACGTCTAGAATTTCATGTAACTCTATCAAGATTTAAACGTCATCGTCCGTATGTATAAACAATGCGATATCGATTGCGCTCATAATTGAGGACATTAATTATAATGTACACGCATGTACACATATTTTCCTCTTAATTTACTTTAAATTTACGATTACTAATCCCTTTCAGATTTATCTCTCAACTTCTATGAAAAATCATTACAGGGATTAAAAGGGATATTTTACTTGCAACTGTTGCCTCTTTTGCAGTATTCCCTTTTTTCTTTTAGATTTTCTACTCGCTGTATAAATTTATTTCTTGATTTTTCCCGAGTCGCCAAGCTAAAAGTTTCTTATTCCATCGCGCGCTGAGAAAAGGATCGCAACGTGCGATGCGCTCGTTTCAATTTAATTTACCGTAGCAGGCAAGACCGGATCGAGCGCGCGAGATCGATCGATCTCCGCGATCAACGCGGACGAGAATAGAGTCGAGGCCACGGAGGAGGAGGAGGAAGAGAAGGAGGAGGAGGTCCGTGGAGGTAATAGAGCCGTGGAACGAGCAGACACCTCGCAATTTGGCTAATGGCCTTCCACCGGCACCTTGGGGATACAGCCGACACGGCCGTCGGCAACGCGCCGCCCAAGGAACACGGTCCCTACCACCGTTGGAGCCCTAACGAGAGGGGTGGCACGCGCTCACTCGTTGAATCGCGCCCTCTCCCCGTTTTGCCCGTCGCGCCGTCGCCGCCGCCGCCACCGCCGTTTCCGATAGTTTGCCGAGCGGAAATTGCGTGCCGAATACGGCAAATATGATTGTTCCTCCGCGACTACGTCACGAAGGGCGAAGCCTGAGAAAACGTAATAGCGATCGATCTTCAAGGGATCTTTATGGGAGATCGAACAAATTCAACTCAAAATCCCAAATTGTAGAGGAGTTAAATGTAAGGATTTTTTCTTACATTCTTCTCTTTTTTAATTATAAACGGAACGTGGAGATATTTCAGCGAGGAGAGTTTTAAAAACGTTTTTAAAAACGTCAGCAATCACGGACTCGTTGCGGCATTATAAAAAACATCGCGATAACTGGCTACGGAAACAACAGTTTATAGCGCGCAGTCCCGTAAACCGAATATACGAAATGTATCCATCGAATTGCCGCCGTAAACACAATTTTTGCGACACGACGAAAATTCGAAAAGCGAGCTTTCATACCCGTACATCGCTCTCGCGAGACGAGCTCTTCAAAACATGATCGAACAAACAACAACTGGATATGAAAAGTATTCCTCCAAATGCTTCAAGCTCTTAAAGAATCTCGTAGAGCCACCATAGTAACATACATATTGAGAATTAGTAATTATATTATGTCATAAGCAATTGAAATGTGCATATATACACGCATGTACATATGTACAAAGTGTTTGGTAAAACATAGTTTCATACGAGATGGACTTTTACATTCGTATGAAGAATTACCTTGTGAATTACCCGAAGAAGAATGTATCATACGTACTCAAGATCACTCTATTTGTTTAATGTTTATCTTTTTTATGTACATTTCGATATGTATTATCATTTCTGCACCACATATTACTGCGCACATATAAGAGTACGATACTTGAAAAGCCTTTATCGTGGAACATTAAACGTTGTTATTAAATATCAAAATTCCGAAGGAGTCGGTCCCGCTTCCGTTAGATAAGCGAAATATCGTATCGATACCCCGATACCGTCTCTAGCCCAGTCGAGGCGGGGAACTGCGGTCGCGCACGTGAACGCGACCGCACGCGAGCGGCAATTATCCGGCAGCCGCCCGCACCGCGTGGTCGACAGCGATGGTGAGGGCGAGAGAGAGGGCGAGAGAGAGAGAGAGAGAGGAAGAGAAAGAGAGAGAGGCAGAGGCAGAGTTGCTATGAGCCCGGCGGATCCCACGGGCGCGATTGCGAACCCGGGGCTAGCAGGGCGCTGTCGCCACCAGCCGACGCCCTTTTTGCCGGCACATTCGAGTTGGCGTCGGTCTCATAATTTCGATGACCAGCGGTGACCATCGGAATTCTTTGCCGCCTACGTTAATCTGCGGAGAAAAAAGATCACAGCTCGACGTAGAAAAATAAGGGAAAAACGTTATTTGTTCCGAGAGAGAAATGATTTCGCGCTGACGTTTGATAACGATATGAGAAAAAAGAAACCCCACGCGATATAAGCGGGCTTGAAACATTCGTTGAAAATATTGCAGCGAGTTACACTAACCCCGATTTCACCCTTCATCGCGAACGACGATGTGTGTGTCTGCGAAACTTATCGTCTACGACGCAACATCGCGGCGAGACTTTGGCAGATCTCAGCGATCGATCGCCATCAGTCGACCGAGAAACCGACCGAAGTAAGACCCATATATATCACAACAGCCGCGGCGATGATGGTGTATAGCGTGTGTATATAGGTATATCGTGCGGACACAGGCTGTCATTATTTCGCGATCGATGGCCGACTATATAGCGCGTACCCGATGCGTAATTCGTGCACGGTCCGTTGTGTAGAGTCGATGCTACGGGCGATCGAATCGCGGCGCGCCTCTAAATAAGGCCGCGCGATTTATTCACGCGTCCCGTCGTGAATCGCCGGTCACTTTGATCCGTCTAGCGCGAAATCAACCTTTTTTTTTCGCAGTTTCTCTCCTCGCCAACCCGAGTCCGGTCCGTGAGTCTTGCCGACCGCAAGATCGGCCGTCCGCTCCAGCTCCGTCGCACAGCTCCTGTGGCCGATTTGTGCGTCGTCACGCGCGTCTACCCTTCTTCGGAATCGCCCTCGCTCGCACGAGAGAGTGGAAACCACTCTTGCGTTCTATTCTGCGTCGATAGGGGTGGCATGTATGATTTAGAATAGAATAGGGTGGAAGAACGATTTATGACGCTAGAGCCAGAGAATTCTCGGATCTGATTATTTGTAGATACCAATGACATTTTATATGCATATGTTTAATATCTTTTCGTCTCTCTCTTGGTCTCTTTCTCATACGTTTATTTATTAATTTTTTCACTTTTACAATATATTAATAATTTATTGAATTTGATATATATATATATATATATATATATATATATATATATAATTTTTAATTTAACTTTATCAATTTTAATTAAATTTTCCGTTTAATTGAGATCCAAATTAACGCGAAATTTTATATATATCTTCTGTTCTCTGTCTGTTCTCTGTCAAACATATATTAGTACTCATTAGCATATAATTATACCTCGATTAGAGATGCCGCTATTTCTCTCCATCCGTCCCGCTTCGCGACCCCCATCCCTACGGCGCACTTCGATCCCCTGCGGAGGGGTGGCTTCCCTCGCGAGGGGTGCCCGCGCGAGGCAGGAGGGTGCGTCAACTGTTGCACGATCGCTCAAACTTTTCAGTCACAACAGGAAAGCCCGCGGCGGTGCCGACGTGGATCGCCACTTGCCGCGCGAAGGATGGCTCGCCGTTCCCCTATTTCCCCCTCGCCGCCGCAAATTGGGAGGTTTGACAAACGAGGCGGATAAAACCGTTCACGCGTCGTCTACAAACTCCCGTGGTATTAATAAGCAACTCCCGCGGGATAATTTTTCTTGCGACACTTTACGTGACAACTCCCGCGCGAATTTGTGTCGCCACGAGGACGAAACGTTCGCCATTATAAATTTCATATTACGAAACTAACTAAAAGAAACTAGATTAAATTAATAATATCTATATTTTGTGTGATTTGCGAAATAGCAATCAGTTATGATCAATCTGCAGTCGAATCTTTCGTGACAAAAATATCGAGAATCGCCATTAATTTTTTTTTGTACTATAACTCAAAATAAAATATCTTTCGAATTAAAAGCTGCGATTTGACAGTATTCTCGTGGCGAAGTTATTGCCGAGTCAATCGCTAATTTTTCGGAGCTATATCGCGATAATACAAATGGATGAGGATTATCACGAATTTCTGATAAATTAATGGCCATCGATTAATTCTCACTCAATGTCCTTCGACGGCGTTAGGGCACGGAGTGACGGAAGGGGAAAAAAGAGAATGGGGGATGTAAAAAATCCCTGCGGATTTAATTAACATCGCACGCGCTTCTTTCCCTTTCCGTCCTTCAACCCTCTGACGTGACATATACGATTGTGCTGGAATTTATCGAAGCTTCCTTGTCAAAATGCGCTCGCGGGGTGCGCGAACTAACGAAACCGCGAATAAAAGCAAGTAAAACTATAATAGCAAACACGTAAAAAAAAGTTGAAATTAATCCCACGATTAATTGAGAACTTGTACAATTGATTGGGATTGCAATTGGTTGAATTAGGAAAGCGTTTCTTTCATAGCCACGGAAACGCTTTTTTTTCCATGTGTCACGTCGATCATACCCGTCTCCGAAGACATCCCGTAATATTTCACCTCGTAATATTTCACAGCGGCCACGATCGGGAACGCTATAACGCA
Source organism: Temnothorax curvispinosus (assembly GCF_003070985.1). NCBI lineage: Eukaryota > Metazoa > Arthropoda > Insecta > Hymenoptera > Formicidae > Temnothorax > Temnothorax curvispinosus. Next base: position 58,667 of record NW_020213807.1, on the reverse strand, counting down.
CGAATTTTAGCTGCTTTTTGTTACGGACAGCAATCTCGTAACGTCGGAGTCGCGCGCGCGTAGGAGAAGCCGGACGGACGGGGGAGAGAGATTCGTCAAAATTTCAGCGTAGCGGGCCAGATAACAGCGGGGCCGACAAGCAAAATAAAAGACGCCCGGATATCCGACGCCGACGCGAGCACGAGCGCGAGCGCGATCCAATAGCGTTGCAATTTCATCCATCCTCCATTCCGAGAGGAAATCCTTCGGGCGAAACAAAAGCGAGCAACGCAACCGTCGGGCGAGAATTCGGTCGGGAATTCGTCGGCGCGCGCGAGCACGAGCGCGCCAGCAGCAGCGACATAATTCGACGAGATTTTTGTCACCCGTTTCCTCGAAATTCAAATCCTCGTCGACGAGGAAAACGATCGGGGACGCGATAATCCGCAAATGCGCGACGCGAAAAATCTCGCGCGGTTTGCATTTTTAACACCCGGCGAGTTGGAGAGGTAGAGAGAATATCGGAAGAGGAGCGAGACCGCTATTCGTTCGTTGACGCGCGATTTCAACGCTCGTGACAAGTGGTACCCAAAGAATTTCCGCGATCGCGTAATAATGTTTTACTTCGTGGAAGTTAACTTTTTAGCGAAACTTCTTTTTTTCATAAATAGCGATGACGTTCGAGATATATATATATATCTCCATTTAATCTCCCGGAAAAAAAATCGAGCTAAATCCTTTTGGTACTGGAATTCTTTGTGCGCCTTCGCTTGACCTATCCTGGCGTACATTTCACCGGCACACGTTACATCCCGTCGCGTCGCATCCTTTCATCCCGGCGAAATCCTTCCGAGGGTGGGAGGAGGGGCGGGCCCGCGGGCGATTAACTCGCGAAACTCGTGCGCCGGGAAAAATCCGGCGGGAGAGAACGGTGGCAAAAATTTCGTCGGAAAATTTAACCACCAACTTTTCCGGCATGGCGCGGCGCGGCGCGGCGTGGCGTGGCGTAACATAGAGCTTGGCTCGGCTCAGCTCGGTTCGGCTCGACATGGTTCGACGCGACGGGAAAAACGTCGCGATCCTCTCGGAGGATTTATCCCGTTCGCCGAATCGAGCGCAAAGGACAAAGGTAAAATCCGCGGGATCTCTCTCCGGGGAAAAGGAAGCAGAGAACGGAGATCACCGCGTGTGCAGGATGGATAGGAAAAGGGGGGAGAACGGGGGATGGCTGACGAGATCGTGGACGGCGGATTGCGGATCCCCAAGGGGGCGTTCGGGGAAGGGGACGGGGGGAAGAGGGAATACGACGGACAGGATGAGGAAGAGAATCGGGGTTGTGGAAGCGGCAGCGGCGGCGACCCCCGGAAGGTGTGGGCGGCGAGTGGCGATTATGGCTGGCCCCTAGCCTAGGAACAGCTATCTTCCATCTAGACTCTAAATTCAAGAGAATATAGCCAGCACGCTGGAACGTTAGCAACTCTCCCTCGTCATCGCGAGTTGGACTATCGCGTATTTTGAGATAGAATTTTTTACTCGTTTTGTGGAGGGAAAAATCGCGCTTACGTAACGACGCGATTTGATCGTTGATAGTTGCTCAAGCTAAAATTCTAAGATTTTTTCCAAATTTCCAAGAGCTGCGACTCCGAGGATTCGAGATCTTAAATCGCGATCAAGAGTTTCGAAAATCGACGAAGTGTCAGCAAAATATTATCGGCAAAGAGACGGCACTATCTAACATTCTAAAAACTTTTCCAAATTTCTAAATATTACAATTCAAGATTTCAAGTCGTACAAATTTAAATTTTTGAAAATTGACATAAATATAGATACTTGATATGTAAGTATCATTGGACAAACTAATTAGTCAAGTATAATTCCCCAAACAGCACGCTTGTCCAAAATCGGGACATAAGACGTCTTAAAGACATCTTTAAGACAGCTTATGATATGATGTCTAAAGGACGTCTTAATGACATTTATAAGACGTCTTAGTCCCGATTTTGGACATGATACTATCTGGATCTGAATCTTTGCGGTTTGTTGTCCTGGCCGTGTACCAAGCAGGCAATCGTTACGGGGTGAACCGGCTCTTCACCGGAGATTACAGCATTCACGGATTGTCGTCACAACACCTGTGTCTAGACGACGTCTCAAATGTTAAAAAAAGAAAAACGTTTTTAAAACTTTGCGAGACGTTTTAAAAACGTCTTCAAAACTTTCTAAACGTTATCTTTCATAACTTTCTAAAAGTCATCTTTCATAAAACATTTCTAGAGCATGTAGTTATTTACATTACCGATTGCAATATTCATCGATTAGGAAGTGGCGAATCTAAATGACATACAAAAATGTTTACGATCAATTAAAATCTAACGCACCAATGTTTTTTATTATTTCGATATCACACGAAACAATTAAGGCGAAATTTTACAAGAACACAAAGCAGGAACTATTAAGACTTACCTGTCTGCATACTAATTTTAATACTGCTACGGGGAGATCCACAAAAGGCGGTCCAGCGAAGGTCCAGAGGGCGAAGTCCAGCGATGCACAGCTGTAGTCCAAAGACGGTCTGAAGAAGCGAGGTCCAGCGGCGATTCAAGATCCGGCAGCAACCCAAGGAAACCTGCAACAGAAAGAGAAAAGGGGAATTAGGGTAGTCACCATAAAGGTCAAAGATCTGCACAATCATATTCTTTCTCGGTGTTCAGATTAAAACCGAGTGGCGACCATAATAGTAATACCTGCATAGTACATAAATTTCATAGTGGTTGATGACCATTATTATCTATCAGTCCGGTCACAGTAAAAAATCTCGTGAACCCGATAATGTTTGAACGTTTTGAACGACTGAGGTGTCATCGCAGGCATGTCGCGATGCCGTATCGCGACGCTTTACGATCACCCGGTATGCAACAACCGGATCGCCACGCGAAATATATGGATGGCGAATAAAAGTAGATTGCCGCGGCAGCCGGGCTACGACGGACAGCAGCATTTTTATAGTTCATATATGCCCGCGCGTGATTCCGCGTTCCGAGTTGTATCGATACCGCCGAACTGTGTTAAAAGTTATGCTAGTGAAAATGAATAATCCGAAGTATCATCTTCATTTTGAATGTTAGGACTTTATTCGCGAACTGGAAGAAAGATAGATTGATACAAGTATTGTTGGATTATTAACGATCAAAGGCGAATAACGAAGTCCGTTTGATAAACAGGAAATGAAAAATCAGTTATAAATCTCGTTTATATCCGCAATCATCAACTTCTTGCAATTAGATTTTAGACTTATCATTTAATTTTGACTGCCATATAGTATGACTACGAGTAGGAGAACAAATCCTTGATATCCACTAAATAAATTTCATCGTTTCGACGCATTAGCCGCGAGGTCAACAAGTTTCGAACAGGACACTAAAAAGAACCTGACTGATTCTGTCTGGAGTAAAAGATGTTAACTTCGTAAAGATTTCCTGCAAAGAAAAACTGATAAAAGGTGCGGCGATGTTCTGTAGAAGTTACAGAAAGGAACGCACCTCGCGAACGTGTAAAGTCGAAGCTAATTAAATGGTATATTAAATAAAATAACAAGAAAATTAGAGTATCAGTGAGGAAACTATTAAAATACACTACCATTGTTACTACTATGTACATATGCATTAGAATTATTTAAATAAAATAAAATCAAAGTACCTTCTTTAAGACGATGAATGAAGTTCCAGATAAAGATAAATTTATCAATTTAGATAGCAATTCTTTATTGCGCACGTATATCCGTATATAGATATTATGTTTTACATTCTTTATACACCGACTGGAATAATAGTTCTTAAACTTCTGTGGTAGTTACATCAAATATAACACCCAATAGCATACAGAGTCACATGTCATAGATGATACGATCGTGTATATACCGGTGATCGAATACGCTCCCTTCGTTCGTGTCGAATAACCCGGATCAGTACTTATCGCGTCGAGAGCGTGTGGAAGATATCGCGGGAACTCGCAATTACCCTAATTACACGAAACGAAGCGGTCGCAGCGTCGATGACGCGGCGTCTGCGCGAGTTCATCACGAGAGAGCAGAGGGCGAAAGGGAGGAAGGGAGGAAGGGACGAAGAGAGAGAGAGAGAGTGGGAGGGGGAGGGAGAAAGAGGTAGGGAGAGGATCGCCGAGAAAACGAGCAGCCGGATGGGCGCGCGGCCGGAGGAAGGATCTTAATTTCATAAGGATCCGTTCCCGAAGGAGATCGATTTTCCTGACCCTCGGGTACGTTAATAACCTCGGGTTGCGCGCACCCGGTCGCTTATCCCGCCCGAGGGGGCGACGGGGGGAGGAAGGGCCGCGATCGCGATAAATAATTTCGTTCGTTATCGTACCGGCCCGGCTTCTATAATTTTCATGCGCCGGATATACAGGGTGTCCTGTCGACAAATATTTTTCCCCGTCCCCCCTCCTGCGAATTCTTAGGATAGATTTCCGGTAAAATGGAAATAGAAACCGTTCGATCAAGCGTGATTCGATCGCAAAGACATTTAATACAGTCGCTCTGAAAATTGGGGGTATTGACAATAATTATCAGATTTAAAAGTCGTTCGTTAGTATATGTATCTTTTTTCCACAAATTTGTTACATAAAAAGTTGCTGTATCTTAAAATTATATATCGACATCCGTGTACCTAAAATATAGCGATTTTCCGTTAATTTTTCTCACGCATGCAAGACGCTCGCCGGCGCAGCTCGCATTTTCGAAAAGTTTCGGCGGCCGTGCGAAGCGATGAAATATTCGACAAGCTGGCATCGAGTTATACCGGCTAAATTCATCGCCGGTTATTTAACCTTTTTTTCCGCCGATACGAGCCACGATCGATTTGAAGCCCGATTAAGGGGAACCGGGCGTTGCGCGCAATGCAATGACAGGAGAGGACGAGTGGAATTGCGTTAAAGTGATTACCCGCTTTCGCGTTTCGCTTTGGACATTAATATTGTAATAAAAAATAAACGTCCGGTGCAAATGTATCGACTTATCCGAGTGTCCTGAATATCGACGTCGAGAAACGCCGCGAGAGTATGAGTCTTTCATTCCGAAGTTGATTTATAGAAGTTATTTAATTATAAAACGATCCAGCGTGATAGTTCTCATTCACACGCGGAGCTTAATACGCTAAATGTTCCCCTTGAACGCTCATACTTCTTTTGCAATGATTTAAAATATTAATGTAAGAGAGAGAGAGAGAGAGAGAGTTTAACTTGGGTCTTTTTAAATATTGTAAAACTTGAATATTTTTGATGCTTGATGCGACTGAAGGCTTGCCAACGGCCGATCAAATTTCCGCCAAGGAAATCTGACTCCGACCTCATCAAGGAATTCTTAGCTTTAAAGAGAAGAGGCAACCTACCGATACACCCTATATACGTCTGCAGCGTACCAAGATCTACTCTGACCGAAGCACGGAGTGCTTGCGCGCGCGCGAGTGTGCGCTTGAGCGGCGTATTTGGGTTCGAGGCACGTGTGTATATACATTTACGTACGTGTGTATGCATATGTATGGCTGCGTGTGTGGCGCACGACACGCGAAACGGATGATCGAGCACCACTGACGCCCGAGCCACACACGGGGTTGGTTTGGGAGCTCGCGAATGGCTATGGCGTGCCGAGGGATGATTAATGCACGCCACCACCATCGCCCCACAGCACGCCGTCGCTCTCTGTACACTCGCGTTCCCGTCCGCCACCTCCCCGTGGCATAGGTCGGGCGAGCGTCATCGTTGTTTTGCACGCACAGGTGCGGAAACATTCTCCGGAAACGGCGCGCGACTCATTGTTCGGTGCGAACTTCAAGGACCGCATTTCTCTCTCTCTCTCTCTCTCCGCTGTTTTTTCTCTTTTTCTCTCTAACTCTTCATTTTCCGACCATCACCTCATAGTAATCGGTCCGCGGTTTTTTAACAGCAGTAGTTTTTTCCGCGCTTTTCTTGGCTTACTTGCGAATTCAATTTTAGTGGATTTTTAACGATTTAATTTCTAGCAAAAAGGTTTACAAAGATATCAGTTGTTTCCTCGCAACGCGATTCGATGAAGCTCCATTCATCTTTCGGTTTATGAGTAATACGCGTTAAATTAAAAAAAAAAATACAAAGCGTACTTCTTCGCTGACGTGGAATCGAATTTTATACAGCAACAAGTCGTTTCTATGATTTTTTAAAATACGTATCTCTATTATAATTATTGCGCGAGTGAAAGCGTGTTAAGTGAAAGTTTAAACTCTGTCCGTGTCATCCCAGATGAACGTAACATTAAAGTCATTCTTGCAACGAAAATATCTAGCGAGAATATAAAGCACATTATCCGTCAATTTGTGCCGCAAAGGAAATGATTAATTTGCTAAATCCGATCTCGGATATATCTTCTTCGTTTGCGGTTCACGGCGTGATTGGTGCGAGGTTCAGATCCGAGATGACACGGGTATTAAACTTTCACGAGACGACATTTTTCTCCACGGTGGAAAATAACCATGTGACGCTAATGAATGCAACGGTACCTCATTTAGGAGGTATCCGATAGCTTGACAGGCCGATGTTCGGTTTGCATCCGAAAGCGTGTCGCCAATGTATTTTTCGCGAAAAAGCCGCGCTTTCGAAAATCACCTCGTGAAAGTAATCATTTTACGCGTTTCATGGCATAATGCAACGGTATATATGTATATGTATAAAATGCTTTCAATTAAACGGCCTGATGCGTAAAGCTTCCAGTAGATCCGCGAGAACGAAAAAAAATGCTCCATATTTGTAATATTCTAACACTTCCTTCACGGAAAAAAAAAGATTAGCTATTATAGCAAATCTAGTCGTAAAATATGGATAACTAACATTTTTACAGCGAGAGCTATAATTTAGCAATAGTAGCAAAACTTTAACAAAAGGTTTTGCTACTACTGCTAAATTATCCATATTTTACGACTAGATTTGCTATAGTAGCTAAAAAATCCTTTTTTTCCATGTTTTGAATAAATAAGTCCGGTCTGCGCTCTTACCCAGTTCGTATGGGGAAAAATTGTCCTTTCTTCGATTCCTACATCTCTTAAATATCTTTCACATATCTCACGATTTTCACCGTTGTAAAAATTGACAAATATGTGATTATAGACCTTTTGAATTAACGATAACTATATTGTGAAGTTGTATCTTGCATTTTATGAAGATGTTACTGAAACTAATTTAAGCTAATTATACATATAGACACATATATGCAATATTTAATATATGCATCATTTTTCCGCTCTCGATGGCTTGACTTTTTAAAACTCACTACGCTTTATCTTATATATCCCACTATCTCATCTTCTTACGTTTTTTTTACCATTTATAATAGATTTGTTCTAGCAGCTGCATAAATTTAAATACAATAAACTTAATACACGGATATCCCTAAGTAGAAAAATTACGTTACATTTCAAAGGCTATCGGTATTCCTCCATATTTTTATCAAGAACAAGTGTATTACACATAAACCAAAGAATCCCCGTGTATGAAAATAAACTGAGGGGGCGGAGCATCACGTACACGGTCCTCCAGATCGCAGAGACGCAAAATTACGCGCGACACCTTCGTTACCGTGCGAATCGCGCCATAAAGCTGGCGCGTAATAAAATCACAATTGGCGGCCACGCATGGGGAAGCAGATATATATGTATAATATTGCGGGAGAAAGAGAGACGGAAAAGGAGGAAAAGAAAAGGAGAGGGGATTCTGGCGGCAGATTTATCGCGAAAATCCAGGTTTACCTCCACCCATCGAGCCCGGCAATAAAGAACCGAAAACTATCGTCCGGATATTGGTCCATATCCAAACAGAGGACCGGCTGTGCTGGTCTCGCCACCGGTAGCAGCGGCAGCACCAACCACCATCATCGCAATCGCCATCCCCTTCGCAAACGACGCGAGGACAACATGCGATCTCAAGGAAACAAACACGGTCGCGAAAAGCACGAGGGAAAATAGAAAATGAAGAGAGAGAGAGAGAGAGGGGAAATAGAAAAGAGAACGAAGACAAAGGGATACGTAGTCGGCAGGGAGAGGGGGTGGGGTGGGGTGGGCTTCGCGTCGCTGTAGGTTAAGCCTGATTTGCACGACGTTGATTTTTACCCTAGCGTACATTCTCGACGGCACACCGAAGGTAGATAGAATGCAGATCGAACGATCCTTTCGCGAGGCAGGACTTAACACATATCGGGTTTATTCGCGCGTGTATATACGGGGTGTCTCGTATCTCAGATCTTTAAATCGAAAATACTAAAAACTTTCGCCTGTCTTAAGTTAGTGCTAAAAAAAGTAACATTTTGTGATATCTCCGCGCTAATCCTTTACGATATTTATTCGATTTCTTTTTTTTACAATTAAATCCGACTTTTATTTTGTCATTTGCAACGCGCTTCCCCGGGTAGTTGAGAAATTGAGTAAGGACCAAGGGCAAAACGGTTGATTTCCCAGCACTTGCTCCCTACTCTACGTACAACGTACAGCTTCCGCTATACCAGCCGGCGAATCAGCGTGCCGCTCCCCGGGAAAGAAGTGTCGCGTAATCCGGGCTTTAGGTCGAGAGAGCGAACGGTGTGCACACCGCGCGCATGTAGCGCCCACGCCACACGGTGCATTGTACACCCACACAGCGCTCGACGCGTTGCCTACGTACAGCAGTCCGGTGGGTGTAGGTAACGGGGCTGAACTGAACCCCGCTGCGGAGTCGCGGGGCGCGGGGAGCAGGGGAGCCCGGAGTGGTGGTGAGCCGGTCGGGCGCGGGGGAGGTTGCCGGGCCGGCGGTGGCGGTAACGCGATAAACGGATTAACGGCGAGCTCGAACTCGAGCCCGTAGTTCGGCGGTCGGGTTCGGTCGCGGGGATGGGGTTCGTGCGCCGCACGGAAGGGGCGAAGGGAGAGAGAAAGAGAGAGAGAGCGTGGCGGGGTGAGGACGGCGCGGGAGGGTGGGTAGGGGGCGGTTGGCGGATGTCACGGCATCGCACGTTGCCCGACACCCACGACCCCGACAACCGCCGCCGCCGCTGCCGCCGTCGATCCCGCCACCGCCGCGCTCCGCACTCCCTGGCCTCCTCCTCTGTCCTCCCCCTTTTCTGCCCGTCGCCGACACCGACGCCGCAGCCACCCTCGTGTCGTGTCGGTGTCGTCCCACGCCGCACTGCAGCGCAGCTATCCGCGTCAAAGCTCCGCGCTCGGACGGATTCCCCGTCCGAAGCGCTATATACGTGCGCGCCTATGTACACCTGCACCGCCGCTCATTAGTGCGCGGGGATGCGATAGAATAATAATTTATTATGCCTGGACCGTCCTCGGAGATCGGTCGGTACCGCCGGGAACGATTACGCGACTTTGCGTGACATACGATATAAATCGGGCCAGATCACATTAGACGATTATGATATCGCGTCATTATAACGTCATTAAACATTTATTGTAGTTAATTAATTAATAAGCGCAGAACGAACATGTGCGATCAATTTGAAAAATAAATTATTCTTTGAAATCAATTTTTTCCCTTAGCAAAGACGTTGAAACGTCGATAGCTTTCGACGTTACAAGCGACGGTAAAAATGTATAGCTTCTCATAATTCTTTAGCTTCAATCCTATTAAAAGAATTTTAGTTCCAGCTTAAATTATTAACTGTAAGACATTTAATATCGAATTTCGAAGAAATCGTGGAAAAATCGAGAAATCTCCCACTCAAGTTTTCACTAAAGAGGAACTAACTCTAGAGATTGAGCAATGGAGATTCAATTCAGAATAAAATTCTCCACAAAGACTCCATCCATCATGAATTCCACGTGTTGATCACGTATATGCGTTTATGGGCAAGCTCTCTATATAGTATGCGCCGATGTATACGACTTATATTGCTTGTTCACCGCTTAAAAGTGTCTCTTGCGAGAGTCTATGCTATCTCTGGTCCTCTCTCCATTCAGAGCAAAAGCGGAAGAACTCATATCCCGTCCTAACGCTGCCGTTGATCGCTCAAGAGCTTCATCACAGCCGCCGCGCTCGCGATACTGACGTCCTCCATTTAATCCAGCCCTTCGCCTCCCCCGCAGGTAGTTAGATGTCTATACCCGAGGACATTCTCACGCAGAAAACGTTACGGCGAGAGAGGAGGACTGGCGGAAGGACTCGGAGGAGGTCGGAAGGGGGGCATTCGTGCGGCCACGGGGGGGTGGGGTGGCGCGGCTTTTATGATCGTGCGCCTCGTTTCACGGCGGTTTGATGGTGTCAGGATGAAGCGATGGAGAGCGCGAGGGCCGCGATAATGACGAGAAAGAGGGAGAGGGAACGTTAAGGAGAGACGGTGGAGAATAAAGAGGGAGATCTCTGAGAAGAGAAAGGTAGAGGGGAAACGACGAATCGAGCGGGGAGGAGGGCGACCGAGGCAAAATGGCGTGCGGCACCCCATCCTGTCGGAGAAACGCGAAGCGAGAACACCGTGCCCCGCATTTTATCGCGGCGGCTTCATCTTTATTTATCGCCGATACGACTTTACGGCATACATCCCTCCGTATTCCCCGCGGGATTCCGCGCTACGTGCGCTGGCAAAGGGAGAACGAGAGCCGCGCGAGAAAGAACCGCGCGGCAAAGTAGAGAGGGCGGAAGCAACCGTGAGTTGCGAGAAGAGCGGGACGGGGGAGAGGCGCGACGCTTGACTCCTCGGGAATGCCTCGAGCATTCCAGGATAATTGTCGAAGTTAGCCCCACGGAGCGGTAAGAGGGAAGGAGATTGATTTCTTCCCGGCGAAACGAGACCGAGTCTCGGAATACTGTCGGATGACGTAAACGAGCACGCTGTACTTTCATTAATCTAACGATATCGGGAATGACCTCGTTATAATTTAAGAATGAGATATACCAGTTTATATGCGTAAATTTGCGCTGACGACGACAATTCTATTCGTTGATGATGGACACAATACAACATAACGAGGACATCTCGTTAATTCATTGGAATGGCGAAGGTTATTAGGCCCCGTCAACAATTCTATAATAGTATTACTATATATTTGTAAAAAATATCTCCGCGAGACGCGTGGAACTTATAGCAAAATTTAATATCGGTCCTCTCCGGAGCGAGCTGCTGCTGCGGATGATTCATTACCGCGTAAACGCGCCTCGCATGATCGGGACGCTCGGATTTTCATCAGCGTAATCCCCGCGGCAGCTGTGTGCGTGCGCGAACGCGCGCGTGTGCGTGCGACCTGCTCGTTATCGACGATCGTGCACGAGTAGACTCCTTCGCCTTCGGTGAACGCGGCGGATAGAGAGAGAGACAGAGAGAGAAAGAGCGAGAGAGAGAGAGGGGCAGAGCGAGAGGTAGATCCGGCCGACAATACGGCGGGCACGCGAGGGCCATTAAAGGAGCAAGACCTCCCTCGCAATAAACGCCGCCCGTCACGCCCGCTGGAAACGCGGACGTGCACGCGTGCTCGCGATGTGCACGCACACAGAGGCGGACGGAGGCGCCCGTAACGACGTAATATAGAGCGCTGACGACGCGCGCGCGCGCGCACACACATCGCGTTTTCAGCAGCCGCGCGCGCTGCTGAATACCGCGCGCGTACAAGACTTGGTTCACACCATGCGGGAACGGTCGTCTGGCCCCGGCTATTACGATCCGCTCGTGTATTCCGCGATGCTTGAGCGAGCGGAACCTTTATTGGCGCTCTGAGTATAACCCCGCGAGAGACGCAGAACCAAACGCGAATTTTTCTCGAGACCGTAAACATAATATATCGAGAGAAACTCTATAGGATGCTCCGTATTACAAGAAAGGTGAATAAGAAGCGAGAGCGTGCTAACTTTGTTTGCAGGTAACTATTGATATTATTAGAGTTCGATAGAAAACGGAATGGAAAATGTGAAAAAAATTGACGTTACATACATATGTGTATATATCAATGTTTTACGTAACGTGGAAAAATCTTGTTTCTTTCATCAATTTGCTCCAGAATATTTTAATATCTTTCGTGAAGAATTTAGTACTGCATAAAGGTGATGAAATTACATTTAGAAGAATTGTATATATGTCCTAAATCCTTTGAATCGATGTATTATAAGAATACTTTGATTGGAACACAAACACACCGAGGAATATTTCAAGAAATACTCTTATGTCATTCAATTTCAATCAATGAAAATTCGTACTATTTTAGTATTTTCATCACGCTTAGCCATGCAGTCATTCGGTAATGAACGTAAAAAAACGTAAAAGTGATGTAGTAGACTATTTCAAATGCAACGAGATTCGCGTTCAAATATATTACATTCAACATCTCGAGGCGTGAGCTTAAAATATGCCTGTATAGAAGCTATTAGGAGTTTTCTGTTTAGAAGTGATGCCCGAGGAAGAGGCCATTTGCGATTAGAGTAGACCCGAGAGAGCAGGTGATCAGAAAAAAGCTGCCGAATAGCCGCGTCACGTGCGAGAAAACGCGGCGGTCGTAGGCAAGAAAAATAGCGAGGACGAAAGCAAAAAGGATACCACAGCGCGCGGTTGGAGGGCGAGACGGGCGAAGGGACGGGGTGGCAGAGAACAGGGTGACGGGGGAAAAAAGCAGGGAAAGGGATGTTGACGCACGTGACCCGAGCGGTCGCGTGCGAGCATCCATCTCTCGTTCTCGCTCTCTCGTCGTCGCCCACTTTTTTTCTCCGCTCCGTCCTCCATCCTCCCTCCCGCGGCCCCCTTCCACCGCCTGCGGCACATCCTGCGATGTACGCGCATCCCCGAAGACAAAGACGAGAGCGACGGTAAAAGGGAGGGTGGAAGAGCGGAATAATTTCGCTCTTCCACCGGCGGAAGTGCGAAATTAAATTAATGCTGATATTGCGTCGAAAAATACCAGTTTTCTAGTATTATATATCTGTATCTTAGATGATAAAGAATCGTATCTCCATTATTAGAAATTTAGAGAAAATAAGATTTAAAATTTATTATTTCTATGAAAATTTCCGTTACAACTTTTTCTGAATATTGTATCTTAGAAATTAGTGATAATAAACATAAAACCGTTATACATGTAATTTAAACTCCTGGTATATTGGAAAAAGTATATTAACTCTAATTTTGACAAAAACTGGAGATACGGTTCTTTACCTCTATAAGGTACAGATACAATATATTTATTTCTGACTTCGATTTAAGCATATCTTTCATTTATCTATGGAATGTACATAAGAAAACTTTCTTTGTATCGTAATCTGTGATTATATCGTATGCAGTACCTACATACCTAAGACGAAATTCTTAGATAAATTTTAAACATTTTATCTTATAATAGATAAAATCTAAATTCTATATATCAAATAAATGTCATTTCCTGAAATGTTAAGGGTTTTACAAAATCGGGAACTATTTTAAACACGGACGAGAAACATGCATTTTTTGTAGGCGGTCTCTTTTTCCGGAAAGATCTGCGTCATAAATATGTCGCAATACGGACGGATTTAAGGGACGAAGAGACGCGTCCCGTCGTCCAAGTACCGCCGTACACTCTGAATCTCGTCGAGTCAGCAGCGTTGACGTCGTTCCCCGCGATCGGCTCATCCATATGCATAAGGTCCGGCTTTTATCGAGCCAACAAATAAATGGCGATCCAGCCTCCTCTCTCTCTCTCTCTCTCTCTCTCTCTCTCTCTCTCTTGCCCGATGTCTCAATTTCGCGATATCCGGAGATACGCCGGAGACAAGCCGCGCGATTGGACGGCGAAATGGCGGAAGTCATAGGAAATTAATTCGGCCCGGGCCAAGACCAGGCCGCTATTGATGATTTGCAGCCTGGGCCACTCTCGGCCGGCCCTTAATGACCCTCAAGGCCGTTCCCGGCGAGAATCGAGATTCCTGCCGGTAATTTCGCGGAAGATACTCGACGCTCCGCCGACACGTGGCCCTCGTAATGCGTCTTACCCTCCATTTCTCGCACGATACATGGGCCGAGAGATAATTCTGTTTCGATAGATTATCTCAACATCCGTAATCAATCTCGCGTTCTGAAAGAGTCGACTTAATAATTTTCTATTGTCGCATGAAGATATTTATTAATATTCGATATTTCTCGGGCCGAATATGTTACAGGCACAGTTCGAAATTCGCATTCCGAGGTCGAATGCGAATTTCGAACATAAGACCGTGGAAATGTCGTTCCATTTATTAAAATTTTCGCGTCGGAGCGTCCGCCCGATGTGTCTGGCGCTCGCAAATCCGGAAGCTTTAAGAGCCGGGGTCGTGCATTCCGCCGGTGTCTCGGACTGCGAAATTATTCAGGAGTCTTCCGCGCCGTAGGATTTGAAGGAAAATATTCGGTGCCCGGGACTTCCTGAAATCTCCATGCAAAATCGAGAGAGAGGCGTCCGGGAGACGGCCACGAGGTCCGGCTCTACGATATAATCGCTAATCCCGAGTAATTTCCGCGGCACGGCATCGCGCGCGGCAGGGTCTATTTACGGGTCTCGTTACGCCCACTTATGCCCACGAGGTGTGCCCAAGCGCGCGCGGCAGTTCGACCTTCATCGAATTCTCAAGATAGCGTCAAGTCTTTATTTGACAGGAACAGGCCCAGCGTAGAAGTTACGGAGCGAGAAAATTCATTTATCATTATTTATTCACTTTCCGACGGGATTAACTTCGTGATGAAAAATGAGACAGACGATAGCTGCAGAGTGTCGAGTACTATATACATTTATGGTAATGAAAAGAAAAAGTAGAAAAAATAGCGATTATGAATAATACGTAAATGCTAAACGATCATAGCGGAAAATAATCTCTCGAAAGAAGCTGAAATTCGAGAGAATGTTTAAATTTGTATATAGAACCGGATAGAGAATATCGATGTCACACTTTGTAATTATTTCACTTGGATCTCGTCTTAACACGGGAACGGGTGTCTGGGGGTAATTTTTACACCTCAGTATCGAAAAAATGAAGCTTACAGTAATTTTAATGTGCTTCTTTCAATTTTAAATATTTCTTTAGTTTCTCCTCACTTTTTTCAGAAAATGTTAAGTATCTATTTATATATTATGTGTCTTCAAATCCTAATAAATTATAGAACAATCAAAAATATGCAATATATAATTAATAACAATGACTTTTAATTGGGGTGTAAAAATCACCACAGGTGACCATTTATGCAAAAAGAAATCAGAGCGTATCAAATGAAAATAAAACAGAATAGATTTATATTTTGAAATGACTCAAGAATTATCTCTTGAGTAGAAAACAATTTAATATTTGATCCAAAAAGTTTTTCAAAATTTCCAGCAAACGCTTCATCTATTTAATTTTTGTCACTGTTTTCTATTCTGTCATTGTTTTCCAAGTTAAATATGCCTCCCCCGTATATCCTCGAAATTATAAATTACATTTCCGCCGCAAAACAAAGTTCGAATCTATCGACGAATAAATTCCCGTTACTTACTTATCGTCATTGTCCTTGATATAATTTGCCGAGATTATTTGATTTCCCTTTTCGTAATAATCTAATCAATTTAACTTCGCCAATCAAATTTCCGCGGAGCTGATCTTTTTACGTCAAAGAACGCGTTTCTGTCCCGGAGCTTCACGTGGCAGCCTCTCGCGAGTTACGAGCTCGTAATCAAAAAGATTATCAGAGAACAGCGTCCACGACTGATAAGGAGAAATCGACGTCGATTTAGCCCAAGTATCTCTCCCCGCGCACGGTGATGCGCCCCGCGCGTGCTGCGAGAGTAGCGGTCACCCCGATATCGCACGTACGGGCGATATTAAGCGGCGTATGACACGAGCGTTCGCGCTCGTGCGCGCGTTAGGGAAACGGGGCGTCGATAAGACATGGTCGTCGGCCGGCAGCGGTCGGTCCCCGACAAGCGGGGAGACAGATCGTGCTCGTTGGCCGCCGCCGCGGCCAACGTGATAAGATAAGTTCGCGCGCCTCCCCCGGTATATGTGTGCGGCGCGCTCGCGTGAATAATAATCGAGGTAGCGCGCGCGCGAGAAGTACAAGAGCCACGAACAGCGCGCCGCACACACACGCGCGCGCAACGCCGTGCACGCACGCACGCACACAAAGAGGTACCCGGTAGGTAGGTAGGTACCGGCTCATTGGTCGCGCCGTATAATTAATGGGGACGCAAACCCTGGGTGACGTTTGTATGCAAATGCCCGCATGTACAATCTCTCCCGGTCGGGTCGCTCGCTCGCTCTTCTCCCGACCGCGGCCTATCACCACGGACGTCGGCGAACGTCTCGCTCTATCTAGCACACGCTCGGCTCTATCGCCGCGCCGTCGTTCGCCGCGGGGAAAACGCGGCTCGTGTATACCTACACGGCGCGGGATGGTCCCATGCTTACAACGCGTCCCGGCGCGACGTGGAATCCGTGTTGCGGACGAAATTGCCCCCCCGAATCGCCGCGCGCCTAGTCGATGATGGTTTACGATTCCATTTGCGATGCTTTCCTCGTGAAATGCAAAAAGGAATCCGATGCCGCGCGATCGACCGAGGAAAAATCGAAATCCGAGAACGCGTTTGCCCTCTCTCTCTCTCTCTCCCTATCTTCAACGATATATTCCCGTAACGCGTCTCGATAGCGCGCGGCATTCTCGATATGTAGCGAGGTGCTCACCGGCATGATCCGCAACGTGGATCCGACGGCGTGGCTGATGACGGAATTCTCCCGTAAATCCGTCGGATCCTGACGGACCCGTTCCTGACGATCGACGACGGGAGGAGAGACGGAGGCGAGAGTCGTTACGCAACGTCAAGCGAGCGATCGATCGATCTGGGAAGTCGCGCGCTTCCCAGCGGTATGCTTAATCGAGGAGTTAATTTGCGTAACTATCGCGCCGCTACACACACATAGAGAGGAAGAGATATATATACATATATACATCGGACTGCATTAGGCTGCGCCAGACTGCACTAGACCTTGTAGCGCGTACGCATAGTGATTCAACGATGGCTAAATAGCGCATATTCAGTGTCGATCTCGTTACAAGTGCGAAACACGTTTAACCCCGCTGGCCGTTAACAACGTCTATAGAGAGGCGTATTGTTTCCCGCCGTGTATTAATGGCACCTTTAGTCGTCGCGCTAAGTAGTCGGCACGGCTAGTTGGGATAAAAATAATCGCCCGCCGACGTATGCTCATTGTGTATGCGCCGGGAGCGACTATAGTCGCGCGCGCGCGCGCGCGCTCCGCTAAGCATGCAGTTATGTATCGGGAACACAGAGCCGTCCGCCGCCGAGTATCGGTGATAATTTTGCAATGACTACGCGATTTACGACACGAGTGATAAGGAAGATCTCATTGTCGGTCACGAAAGCGCGTGCACGGATCTAAAACCGAAAAAAGTTTATTCAGATCTCTCATGTGTACTAAATAAAAAAAAAGTGAATTTTACGGCAAAGAGATACGTGACGTGTCCTCGGCGTAGCGCGAAGTCGTTCGAGTTCGAGACGAGTAAAAGCTGCGGCAAAATCAAAATTGAGTTCGACAGATAAACGAGTGACGGGAGACCGCGCGCCGTTTCTTTCGTCTTCTCGTTTCGCCTGGGCGCGGATTCCACGTTGTCGCCACTCGGGGAGAGGCCCCGACTACCGTTACTTACAATTAAACTGGGCATCCGCGCGCGGGCTCCGATCGTTCGTGCCTGACGATCGCAATCGCACGCGTCGTAAACATCCAGGTTACGATTGGTTTCCCTCGGCGCGTCGCGTCGCGCCTCGCCGCGATATCTCCCGGCCGTAAAAGCCGAGACGCGCCGTCGATGCGCGACGCGGGAGCTACCCAGAACGGACGTGCTATGCGTATCCGCAGCGCGAGCGCGCGTAATAACTCGCAATAAATATTGGACGCGTCGGGAACGCGCCGCGCCGCGCCGCGCGACGACGCCCCGCGCATTGGCGCCGCCAGAGATTTCCTCGGGGAGCCGCACGCGCGTCCTTAATCTTTCGGACAAATAAATTAATCAGACGGATTAATTGGACACTGCGTTGTAATAAAACGCGTGAATATACATTTCGTTAAAATAACGAAAATGTAAAGAGAAGATTAATTTCAAATTCGGAGAAGCTGCGATCGAAGTCGATCTATTAAGCAATTCGATCGGATCCCTCTACTATGCAAATTTCTGTGCCACGAAGCGAATAACGGACGACGCCGGTGTGCGCGTTTCGCGAACACCCAGTGGAAAATTATGAAAATGCGCGTCGCGGAACGACCCGGCGGCCGCGGCGACGGCGAATATATACGCGGCCGTGTATCGTGGGAGCCGCGGCCGGCAGTGGCACGAGGACCATTAATGATGCATAGCCCGTTGGCGTTAGCCTGGCAGTCATAATGACCAGGTCGACTGGACGGTTGGCTGCTGCCTGGTCGGTCGGTCGGTCGGTCGGTTGGTCGGATGGTCGGTCGGCTGGCTCGCTGCCTCGGCGTGCTCGTGTCGAAACACGGATGCGTCGTTCAGCGACTATACGAGCCAAGCGCGCATATGTACGTACATACATACGGACTATATATATGTATTTTTTTTCGGCTACCGTTTGTAAATGGCGCTCCCGCCCGTCTCTCCTCTTCTGTCATTATCCTTACTTTCGAGTTCTTCCCTCTCGTTCTCCCCGACGCATCGTGGACCGCTTTACAGCACTGGCGCGCGACCTTATACCATCGTCATGGCTTTTTGCGTTGGCCGCCGTTACCGCCGTCGTCGCCGGAGGCGAACGGAGAGCGGCGCGACGCAAGGATACCGCCGTGTGAGACCGCTGAAATAAATATTCCGGAAGAAGGTGGAAGCACGCGCGTAAAGCCGTGTTTACGAGCTGCCAGATTCGGAGGCTGCTGGCGCTCGCCGTCTTTCGGCGCGCGCCGCGTGTTCTCCGATTTTTCCTCAGCTTTAGGAAAATTGGAAATTTTTAGCTCCGTGCTCCCTTTCGCTTGTGCAAGAGTGTTGGAACGCGCACTCTCTGGTAGCAGTAAATGTGTGCTTTTTTTAGACAAACTTTGTCCCTTTAGTCTTTTGCTTTTAAAAAAAATTAGGGATGTTTGCTGAAGATAGATATTTAATCTTTCATGATAGAGACGGAGTTACACGTGTGCCATCAAAGATACCCGATGTGATATTTTTCGAGATTTCGATATTTCCTTCGTCGAGAACGACGAACGCGGATCGGCTTCTCAAATGCAACGTGGCTGCGACCGAGATGCGAGTGCCGCGACGCCGAGGAGAAGCCATCTACTTAACTCATCTGCCAGCGTTGATCGCGATAACGCTCGCGCGGGATGAGTACATACCGGAGATAAGAATAGATACCGCGCGACGAGGCCGCCGGCGCCGCGAGCGCGTCGTCGCATCGAATCGACTACACGAGCGCGCGGAGAGCTGTGCGCTTTAATTTACGCGGAGCTACGCGTCGGTGAGTTAACTAACAAGACGCGCGGTGAACGGAAGCCGGGCGACGCGCGAGATGGCAAAAGAGTCGATCGAGCGGCGATAGCCTCCTTATCGGCATTGCCTGCCTGTCTGCTGCGCATTCCGCGCATCGCGCGGCACGCTGGAACTCGCGTGGAAATTGCTCGCGCGCGTTGGACGCGGCTGCGCCACGACGCGACACCAGGCCGAGCCGAGTCGAGCCGCGCCGCGCCGCGCCGCAGGCTCTCGCGCTCTCCTTAATGAGGATTGTTCTTTCTCGCATGCCGGATAGCATTTCGACACCGGGCGTCTCGAATTTCTCGTGCGCGCTTCTCGCTCTCTCGTGCGTTTATTCTCCTCTCTGCCCCCCTTTCCTCCCGCTCCCCGAGAACGATCGATGCCGAAGCCATCGAGCAGAGCCTCCTCTATCTCGCTCGCACCTTACCTATCTTCCTCTCTTTCTCTCGTCGGATCCGTATTACCCATTAGAAATGGTAGATCTAGCACATAGCGTATACGGAAAAATATCGGGGGATATCTAGGATATTACGGAAGATAATTGTAGAATTAAAGCCATCGCGGAATTGTTGTCGTAAAATTGCAGATGCGTCGCGCGGCTCTCGACACCGAGTGAATCCTGATCGAAACAGCTAGACGCTCAAAGTGCGTTATCCTATATCTTATCCGTATCTTATCTCGCGTCCGTTTCACATTATACTTTACAGACACTTCGTGCGGCGACCGGAATTTATCGTAAACCCGTATCGACGCGCCGTCACATTTGAACAAGTTTCTCAATAATTATCTGCGTGACAGGCGTAATCTCTCGTTACCAACGTTATCCTTTCTCAATTAAGGAGAATGATCCTCGAAAACTCGCAAGCTTTTATCTTTTGAATTTTTTTCATTATAATTAATTTCTTTCGTTTCAAGATACATTACGGAACGAGCGCGTCCGATGCTAAGCGAGAATTTTCATTAACATTTTAGTTAATAAAACCGAGTGCTTTCTGAAAACGCAGGTGACATCCGTACGCTCTCTCTCGTTACAATTGCTTATTATTTCGCCGAGGGGGTCCCGGATCGCGCGCGACTCGAGCGTGAGGATAAAGAGAGAGAAAGAGAGAGAGAGAGAGAGATATGAGTCAGGGCCGCGTGCGCTTGATATTGACGTCGCGAAAGCGTGGAAAGCGGCGCGGGGCGTACGTGCGAAACGCGACGCGTCCGCATACTCGCACGCGCGCGACGAGGCGGGATTCATTAAAAATACACGCCTGTATTTTCTGCGTCGCGTCCGTCGCCGCCGGCAAACGCGCGCTTCGTCTCGCTCGGCAGCCAGCCGCGCGCGTTTGCCGATTATCGCTTACACACACGCACGCACGCGCCCGCGCGCGCGCGCACACACACACACACACACACACACACACACACACACACACACGACGCGCGACGAGGAAAAAGCGGCGCGGCGAGACGATGATACGCTGCGCGATACATGTATACGTATATGCGCACGTATGATAGACGGGACGGACGTCTACACGGTTCTGGGTCGCGCGTATACAGCCAGCTTTCGATGACACGATAAATGGGGCGGAAAGACAATGTGAATTATTGCGAACGTTCAATTAATTGGATGTGAGAAAAAAAATCTTCCAGATACACAGCGACAAAGACAGTAAGCTTCATTATTGGAGCGGTAGTTGCTAGTCTTAAGTCTGCTTAAATCCGCTTAAAATCGGTAATCAAGAGACGCATCGTCGTGATGTAATTACGTAAAAGACGCCGCCGGTCGAATTCTCACGCATTAAATATAAAGAAACGACGTCACGCACTTGCACGACTTACATTTCCCATTCCCCTATCGTGCCTAGTAAGGGTGGGAAAGGGAGACGGAGAGGAAGTAGAGAGCGCGCGGCACTAATGAGCCTCGTCTCTCGTTGCGGTGCGTAATGTCTTGCCGCCGCCGCCGCGCCGTCGTGAATTCGCTCCGTCACCTCGCAGGTCGTGCACCGCCACCGTCAACGACACGCCCGGGAGCGTGTCGTCGCGTCGCGCCGAGCCGCGCGCAAACACGCGCACGCAACAAACACGCGCACGCGAGGCGACACGCGGCCTTGGCAGTTCCGCCTGGGCGCGTCTCAGCCTAGCCACCGCGGTCGATCTAACCGCGGCGTGGCCCGACTCGACGTGGCTCGGCGTGGCTCGGCGTGACGGCGACGCGGTACGACGCGACGCGCACGCAAAAAGCTTCGGAACGCCTTTCCCTCTTTCTCCGCTCCGGCGCGTCCGCTACCGCCGTCTTCGCTCGCCGTCTCTCCTCCTCCTCTTTCTCTTTCTCCTTTTTCTCCGTCCGCCTCGTCGCCGAAGAGCTCTTGCGGGTCTTCGCCGTGGGACAAAATAGTCTCGCCTTTCTCGGCCGCTTTTGCCCCGCGGCTGCTACTCCTCCGGCGCGGCGTCTCCGTCGTGTTTCCATCCTCCTTCTCCTCATACGTCTCGCCGCCGTCGCTGCTCTCGGGTGTCGGTTCCGCGCTTTCTGAGAGCGAGGAGAGCGGCCGAGCGACCGACCGACCGAGCGACCGACCGACCAGCCAATGAGCCAACCGACCGCCCGGCGTCTGCGAGAATAATGGGCTTGACGTTCCTGAGTGGGTTCCTCGGCGATCCGGATATGTGTATACGCTTACATGTGGCGGTGTGCCCGCACTTCGTAGGTGGTTTATATATATAGGTGGATGGATACGCGCGCACACAACGGGATGAGCGTTTTCTCGCGACGAGCCGCCGGATTTTCTTTCTTTTTATATTAATATCGTATATTTAAGATAATATTATAAATACTGTTTAAAATAGATTAGAGTAGAGTAGATTGGAGCAATTTTTACGTCGATTTTCATTTTTTTAAGCAGAACACTTCCAAGTTTAAATAAAAACGAAAATTGGGCATGAAACACAATTTGCGAAGCGGATAAGTCAATCAATTGATGCCGCGCGGATTAAATCGACAGAGATTTTCTAAAATCGATCTCTTTACGGTGTTCAGCTTATGATTTACAATGTCAGACTCCGACATGAATTCTAATCACTGGCAGAATAAAACGTATTTCTCTTGATTACGACGCGATACGTATGGAAATATATATTTTTTCCAAGAGATTTATATGTTTGCGGATTAGTTCGATATATCTCCCTGAAATTCGTGCAGCCTGGCCTAGGACGTTGACGGCAGGAAATTCTCGATCGGTGAAAATTAACGTTGACGTCATTCGCGCGCGTAGGTGTAACGCATATCCGCAATATTAATATCAGTTAAAATCGAGTAACACGCCGAGCTGCGAGAGAAACTTGCGAGCAAGCGAATGAATTGTCGAGATACATATCGTTGCCGAGATGTCATTCATGGAAAAAAAAACGCTCGAGAAACTTAATCTCAAAATTCATACGTGCCTGCATCGAGAGAGATTAGAGCACGAGGGACGATAAACGCCGGCGCGGCGTTTTCCCCTCCCGAATATACGGTACGAATATACCTTCTGTTCTTCCGACGACACCCGGTAGGTGCGGTCAAGCGAGTTCCAGACGGCACGTTTCGCAGCGGCGAGCCCGGCTCGAGGCGCGGTATGTAAGTATATATATGTCCATCTATCTACCCAGCGGCGTGCGAGCCTTGCCTTGTGTGGGATTCCCACAGTAGGATGGACTCTCCGCGTCATCGCGTGGCCGCCGCGCCGGCCGCCTACGGCGTGTCCCGAAAGTTTTCGTCGTAAATCAAGCCGGTCGCGGTGCGGTGCGGTGCGCGCGCCGAGCTTTGCAGCGCGCTCGCGATCGCCCGCTGCGACTTCGATTCGATCCGGCGAGCTATCATTCGCCGTTACGTAGCTAGGATGAAGGTGAAGGAGGTACGAACGGAAAGATGACAATTAGATAAGATTAACAAAAGATTAACTAGCTGAACGTACCGCACGATTAAATCTTGAGTTAAATTCCGTCGACGTAAGACCTAACGACGAGTTTCCGACGAATTTTCCATCTCGCGGAAGCGCGAAACTTGCGTTATCCATCCACGTTACGTACTTTTGACGCAGCTTCATAGAAACGTTAGTTTAAATTATCAGATTCTAATAATCGACAGCAAATTAACTGTTTTAAACCAACTGCTTTAAAAATCCTTCTAATCTATCCTGCTCTAATCTATTTTAAACAATATATTTATAATAATATCTTAAATATCCGACTTCGTGAGCCTCGCGGAAAGCGCACGATAACTGCAAAACGATGCGTGACAGAGGCGATTCAAGTGACTTTCCGCCGACGAGTACGGAATCCACTCCGCAACGCCACGTCTTCCTCGATGACACCGTCTTCCGACAAGGACGTCGTCCGACCGCTACCTGAAGCGGACGTAGGCGAGATTACTTGGAAAGAAGTTTCCTTCTCTCGCTGGCTGCACCGTGCCGAGAAAGTCGCCGCAATGAGCGCGTACGAATCGCCGGATAAGTACCAGCACGCGCAAGGAGTTGGATCGTCTGTCCCCCTCGTCAGCCTCATCTTTCTCCTCTCGTCCGGCTACTTCTCACGCATCAGAGCGACCTTTCGCGTTCATGGAATCTCGTGCGATTCCATCGACTCTCCTCCCGCGTGCGAACACACCGGGCAGCACGCGAGCAGGCTCGCTCCGGGCGGGAAAAAGGGATGTCGAGGAGGGAAGAAGGGAGAGAAGGAGAGCGCTCGACGAGCAAGAAGAGGCGGCCTCCTTATTCGAAGGCATATACCTAACTAGGAGAGCCCCGAGTACGGGCTACGTATTACGCGGATGCTATTATTCTTGACGCGCGCACGGCGGAGAGCACGATGAAAAATACCTCGCTCCCTCGCTCGGCCGTGACTCCGCGATGCACGGTGGAGCCGTTGCTTATCGATGCCCCGGGTCGATACGAGGCGGCGGAGAGAGCGGCGGTAACAACGTCGCGCGCGCACGGCGAATCGGGTTTTTAAATTAAAAACTCGCTCGCTAATTCCGCCCGTTTCGCGTCCGGCTCCGGCTGAAACTCGCGGCTAGCCGAGCATAGGCGAGAGGGACCCGAGGGAAAAAAACTGACATTTTCCTACGAGAACGCGGAAAACTATCGCGAGATATATCATATTGTGATATACCGATGTAGAGGAAAAAATTCACGCGCACATGTGATTCAGGATGATTCCGTTTGACACGGCGCTGTTTTTCTTTTAATTGTAGATGCGTTAGTTGTATCGATGCGCGAACGCGCCTGATTGGCACTTAAAAGTTTTTGTATAAAAGTTTGCCGCTAAATTATTTCCTTCTCTCAATTCGGAATTCTAAATAAAGACTATATGTATATGAGGAAGATTCCTCTGTCTCGCTTTCAGAATTTTTGCTACGACTATTTTATATATGCTAAACTCTTCTTTTTGTATGCAGCATATATAAATATCTCCTGCATTTTTTAGCGGCAAATATCGAGACTTCTCTTTGTCACGTGTAACATATACACCAGCAAGAGGATCCGTTTATAAAATTATTCTGTTCCATCAAATTAAGAAGTAAGATTCAAAATACAGAAAGCCCGAATGGCGCGAAATCAATGCGGTCAAAGAGGATCCGCACATTTCGCGGCTCCCTATGTACAATATGACGCAAATATAAAAGCATTTAATTAAACGATTTAATTATCCCTTTATTTTTCGAAAGGGCAGGAGAGACCCGATATTTGGCGCGCGGCTTCATTACGTTATACGAAGCACCTGCCATGAACGCGCCGCGTTAATCGTCCTCGCGCGTCGCGACGCGCGCGTTGTCTCTCCCTTCCTCCTCTTACCTACCCTTCGGCGCAATCAAAAAGTACGCGGGTCGAAATAATGACCGTTACATTCGAAACTCCACGATTTTAGCGGGAGCACGCGTCGGAGGGGCGGCTCGACCGAGGCCCGCCGTCACTCTCCTCGCGTGCATGCACGCACGCTCGTTCACTCGCTCGCACATTCGCTCATCCATACCTTCGCGAGCAGCGTACGCGCGGCCTCGCGTTCAGTCTCGTTCGCACGCACGCCTCTCGGCGAGCCAGCCGCGCGCGCGTGTGAGTAACGCGCTTCGTGGCGCGCGTGCCGACGACGACGAGGCCGTCTCGCTCCCTCACGGCTTTCCGTCGCATGCCTCGTCGCCACCCCCGCGCGCGTCTCTCTCGCTACGCTCGGTTCGGTTCCCTCGTGCCCCGTTCCCCACCGGAGCTGCCTGCGTCCCGAGGGCTCATCGCTTCGGCGAGCCGGACGGCGGCACGGTTTGAGCTCCCACCGCCACGCCGCCTCTCCCGTTCTCTCTCCCTCTCCCTCTCTTTGTCCCCCTTTCGTCTACCTACCGACCACGGCCCGTCGCCTCGGCGCTTTTTGCTCCTCTTCCTCCACTTCACCTCCTACTCTTGCGGTCGTTTCGTCGCACACGACGTGCCGCCGTCGCCCGTCGCCGTCGCCGTCACCGTCGCCGCTGACTTTTCGCGCGCGTTTACGAGACGGGGGAGATTAAAGGCCGACGCGCGCGCGGAACCCCGACGATCCTTATCGCGTGCCGCGCAGCGTGATGCGTAGAAGCGCGCGCGACTCTTCTTTTTCATAGCCTGATGGCCGTTACTAACGTGAATCGCACGCGACTTACCATTTACGTTGATACGTAGATCGATATCGGCGATCCGTTAAATGTCAGCGATACATTCCGCGGATAGTCGCTGGGCAAACGGAAAAACGCGGGGATCGCGCTTGAAGCAAAAATTCATTCATCTTTTATTACTACGTAACTTTCGTAAATTATATAAGAGAGAGTTGACACTTTAAATTATTTAATTTTCCAATTCAAAATTTTAAATATCTAGCTGATGTATACTTCTGTCCCTATCTATTTCCGCTACAATTATTTCGATATATATATTAAATTGTATCGTTATGCATATATATGTTGTATTTTTGGCAATTAATGAACAAATATCAAAAGTTTTTTTTTG
>NW_020213807.1:20426-22240 GCF_003070985.1 Temnothorax curvispinosus | reverse complement strand
AAAACGGCCCTGAGAGAGACGGAGGCACGACGTGGCGCGCGACGAGGACGCGGCCGCGAGCGAACGAACGAGCGTGCGAGTGAGAGAGAGAGAGAGAACGAGAGAGGAGGAAGACAGGAATAGGAGACGACCGCACGTAGCCGCAGGCAAGGGCGCGCGTGAGCAGGCAAGCGAGCCTTCCGACCGATCCTCCGCCGCTACGCCGCGCCGCGCCACGCTGTGCCGAGCCAAACCTCGCCCTCGCTTCGCTTCGCCTCGCTTCGCCTCGCCCCGTCTCGCCTCGCCTCGCTTCGCCTTGCCGTGTCGCGCCGCTCTGCGCCGTGCCGCGCCGCGCCGCGCCACGCCGTGCCGTGCCGCGCCACGCCGGAGCGGCGAGCCATCCGTGCTCCAGTATCCCCCCGCCCCACGCACGACCAACCACGACGCGGGCCCCTCGTCACCCCGCCGTCACCCCCCGCAGCCGACGCGCGGCCTCGGCGCGCCAAGTTCGCCGCGTACAGCCGCCAGCTACCGCTCAGCGCTCGGCGCTCGCCGCCTCACAGTCCGTCACCGTCGCTCGTTGTGCGAGCAACACGCGGACGTCTCCGGAGTCAGGCTGCACGCACTGCGTGTGTTTTTGTCGTCGTACCGTTGACACAGTGACGGATCGAGTTTGACCCCCGTGTTGCGATAGCATGCACGAGGGTGGATTCTCACGTTGCGCTCGAATTCGACGCTCGTAAATCCGCGATTCAGGAAATTAACACAAAACATTCGATATATCCCGTATATTGCGGAAAGGACTTTTTTTCCTGAGGAAGATCGAGTGGTCCCAACTCGATCGCGATCTCAACTTGACAAAGGCGCCCTTTAGTGCGCGTTGTCAAAGCTTTCAGTGAAAGCGGGACGCTGAACGTTATTCGTCAGTCGCGCGAGAACTTGTGAACGTGTGCGCTTCGATTGTTTATCGACCACTTGCTGCACCTCGTGAGACAGACCCTGAGGAGTTCGACGAGAATCCAGCGGGAAACGGACGAGCCACGACGGCCGTTTCGCTCCGCGAGTGACAAGTGGTCGGCGACGCGTGGTTAACCACGTGGCGCGGTGTGTTGCGCCGGTGTACGGCCGTCTGGGTGGCGTGAGGACTTTCGCGGGACTCTCTTTCTCTCTTCCGGGCGCGCGTGTGCCGGAGAATCGCGCGTGCACACGACGGACACGAGGTGACAGTAGTCGTTGGTGATTGATCTCACGAGCGAGCGGACGTTTCGCGGCTTCGTCAAACGATCCTAACGTTAACGATCGATCCTCGCGCCTGTCGGTCTCTCTCGAGGCATTCGCGAGGGCATGGTGCAACAGTGATTAGTCCCGCCGTATATCATCGCCGGTGCCAACAGCAGAGTCGCAAGGGTAGCGCGGGGGGTCCGGTGGTGGTAGTCTGGTCTCGCCGTCGCAGGCCGCCGCGAGATGCTGAGAGCCTCGGCCGTCCAGTCCAGCCAATCACGTAGGGTGCTGCGATCTGTGCCGAGGGCCGTCGCGGCCTGCTAAGGATGACCGCGCGTCTACACTCGCTGAGGCACCAGGAGAAGAAATCAGCCGGCAGCAGCCACAGACAGCACCACCAGCATCAGCAGGCCGTGCATCAGGGTCCGAGCCCGGCACCGAGCCCCAGCCCCAGCCTCAGCCCGAGCCCGAAACATTCGGACGGACGAAGAGTGAGTATAAGTAGCGGTGTATTTGAAACGAGCGCCGAAAAATAAATTTTGATTTAAACAACTATCTCAACATCTGAAATCGAGTAACAAATTTTTAAGAAAAAATATTATTTCCTCATACAT
>NW_020213807.1:0-20326 GCF_003070985.1 Temnothorax curvispinosus | reverse complement strand
TCAACCTCTGAAACCGAGTAACAAATTTTTAAGAAAGGATATTATTTCCTCATACATATTATAGGATCTCAAATATTAGCGTTAATGTTCCTGAAATTAATTAGGGAAAATGTATGTAGACGTGTGGGTGGGGTGCGAGTGAGAGTAGAATTTAGAATGGAAATTGCAGCGCAAGCACGTAAAGATCATTTAATCACAGATTTTAAGAATAAAAGAAAAAGGAGAAGTCGAACGTGCGGGGGTGCGACACTCACCCCTTGCAGCGCAGCGCACGCGACCACGCGTCCCAGAACGCAACTCACCCTACCTCCCGATTTCTACCTCCTGCGCACTTAATCTGCGATGGTGAGTTCGCTGTTGTGACGCGAACCCGATACTGGACACGTGCGTCGTTTACACAACCGCTTGTCGTCCAAACCCTATATGTGAGAATTCGCTGATTTGTCAGTTGGGCCTCCAAATATACGGAAAGCACGGCAGTACAATATTCGCGTTAGATAAACATGAAATGCATTGTTGCGAAAAAAGTAGATGGACTATTTCTCTGGAAAATTAACTCTCACTTTTCCTCTTAGCTTTAATTTGATTTACCAAATGCATATCTACGTATTATAATACTTTTTACTTTAGCTGAAAGTTTTCTTTTTTACCCCTATTTAATATTTTGCAAAGAAAATATCAAATAAATTATATTTAATATAATATTGGATTTATATTACAAAAATAGATCAAGTTTCCAAGATACTTTTTGTATTTTTTATACGTCGAATTATAAAGAATCTAAAGGAAGAGACAACGTTGCGACTTGCGAGTCGCGGCGTTCAGCATGACTCCAGGAAAAGTTGGCGATTAAAAACTTGCGGCAAAAAGGAGCGCCAGCTCGGCGTTACTTCTAACAACTCTGTTATCCTCTCTCTAATCTCTGCGAAGTGTGTCAGTTTTGCAACGCGACAGAATCTGCAGGACCGCGGATTTCGAAGGTCCGACCTTCGCTCGTTTCCGGATCGTAAAAAAAATAAAAAAATAAAAAGCGCGCGCGGTTGCGGTGGCAATAGATACGCCGCGCGAGGCATAAAACTGATATCGCTCCCCACGTGGGCGCGCCGTTAAAATCGCAGCGAAACGCGCTACATACACGAACCGTTGAGCTATTAAGCGGCGAGATACGCGTGCCGACACAGGCGAGATTAAAATGTACCGTCAGCGGAGATAAAATTCGACACGTTAGAACAGATCGTATCGTCGTCGCACTTGGTGGCATAATTCTTTGCATAATTGACATTGTCTACGTCGAGATAACAAATCTAAAAGTATATAGCAATCGTTCTCTCAATCCTTCTCGAATTATATGGCGAAATTGTAGTTAGGAGAGCACGTGACAAATGAATTTCCTTGTTTCTCCTTGCCGTGCGGCAAAACGCAGCAGGTCGCAAGGGCACGTCGCGGCACGAACGACGAACGATGCGTGTCGGAGAGCCTTGTGACGCCAATTTGCAGTAATTGGACGTATTTACGAGCGGTTATCATACAGATCGTCCGGACGCCCCCGCCCGCGTGGTCGGCGCCGTTCAAAAAAAAAGTAACTGTAATTCAGTTTATCCAATTAATTCGCCGGTTCGGAAATGTGGCGGGATCACGCGTCATCTAAAGACCACGCTGTATTTGCCGCGCGTATAGAATTTTTCATCTGCAACTACGACGTAACATTTGGATAACTTTAACTCCCGCGCTCCTTGCTCAAATTGCACGGAATATTCACCGAAATATATTCATGAATTCTTAAATAAAAATAATCG
Source organism: Temnothorax curvispinosus (assembly GCF_003070985.1). Classification (NCBI taxonomy): domain Eukaryota; kingdom Metazoa; phylum Arthropoda; class Insecta; order Hymenoptera; family Formicidae; genus Temnothorax; species Temnothorax curvispinosus. Next base: position 18,530 of record NW_020213807.1, on the reverse strand, counting down.
GAGATTAACGCGCGATTTCACGGTTTCGCGCTCGCTCCGCGAAATTCCGTGTACCGAGAGTACTCGCGCGTGAATCCCGCGGTGTACACGTGCGTCAAATGCGGCTAGGAGGTGCCCTTTTAAGGCGATCCACGTTGCGTGTGAGAGTACGTTCGCTCGAGCGCGCCTGGAGCGCGAGCGGCGGTATCCTATTAGGAAAGTTTCCACGGTGACGAAAGGGCGTAACTTCGTGCACTCGTCTTTATTAGCGGAGTGGATTCGCGGCGGAAGACACGCGCGTCGCGAATGCGTGCTTAATAACGCAGGAATTTTAGGTGAAAAACTTTTTAACACGATCTTTTTTTGTAACCAAAACTTTTTTTTACAATCTGAAATCTCGGAGTTTTTTCGTTTTAAATGGACGATATGACAAAAAATTAAAAGGAGACAAATTGTACGCATATTAAATAAGAAATTATGATAGATTACATGTCAATAATTGATTTTTATGGATATATATTATTCTTGTATGTAGTGTAGTTGTATATTTCTTTTTTAATTTTTGGCTACAAGATATATTTTACATCTTAATCCGCTTCATCTCAAACACACACAAAGGCGAATAATATAAATTATAACATTTTAATGTTAACTTCCTACTCTGTCGCGTCTTGTTTTCGATTTATCTTTTCTCTTGCGTTGAGGAATTTTCCTTCGCTCATTCATGTAGTCCGGATAAACAACCGGGAAAGGAAGCAAAATAATTAACCTCACGGATAGCGATGCTATGAATGAAAATACAAAAGATTCCACCAACACTTTTAAATCTTGTAATCGAACTATACTTAAAGACATTAGTTGGAGCGCCTAGTAGATCGAAGTGCGAGGTCCGAGGATTGAACAATGGCTTTTATATAAACGTGAGAGAATTTCCTAGGTTCATTCAGAAAACTTCCTCTCTCTCTTCTCGTGATAAGAAATTCGTAATTTTTATCGCGTTATCGGAGCGGGCGGTTAAAGGAATTTCAAAAGGACGCTGTTGATCCACCGAGGTCAATAAAGCCTCGCAGGATTTCGAAACTGATGGGAGAGGAGAAGGGAAAGGAGGAAAAGAACGAAAGAGGAAGGAGGAAACGCGGTGGACGCCGGTCGTCGTCGGGCGACGGCTTAATTGACGGCACTTAACGGATCGTCGTTATGCCTGGCTTAATTACCTGTCGCTCGTTGCCGCTGGTTCGCGCATTTTAATCGATTTATCATATGCGAAGCGAAGGCGACGACGTGCCCGAATATGACAATGCAATGGACGGACATGCGACGATTACGTCTCCAGAATTCAAAAAGAAGCGACTTGAGCTTACCGAATTTCCTTGAAAGAAAAAACTTTAACCCTGTCTTTTAAAAACGATTCCAAAGTAGCGAAATAATTTTAACGCTCTTTATGAAACATCTATGCATCAATAATGAAAAATAAAAATAAAACTGTCGAATAAATTTGTATTAATTAGGAACACTATTAAGCGTCAGCCTCAATATTTTTTGGCGGTGTTGAGATTTGCGATTAACATAGATTAATTCTTGCTAAAAATAACGCTGTTCAATCCTCACGTGTTGCATATGAAACCAATTTGCTATAAGTCTGTATTTAAAAAGCGTTAGCATCTATGAATCGTATGGCCTTAGCTTCGATGTGCACAATGCACCAAAAAAATGGCCGTGACCGACCCACTGTTAGCGATGACTGGTGTTAAAACAGTCTGGTTGAAAAAAAAAATTCCGGCGAGGTTCGCACGTCGATGCTGATTCACAATGCTGTCGCCGTACGTGACGCGAAGTCGCAAACAACGAGAATGTGATTTATCGCGCGTAACGCGCTAATCGGCGGCACCGTCAAAGTCACGCCGTCACGCCGCGCCGCGCCGCGCCTCGCTCGCAGCTTGTCTCCCCTTTATCTCCCTTCTCTTTTTCCGCGCGCGCCTATCTTTCTAAGTCACGCCAACTGAAAGAGCGTCACGATAGTGCGCGGGAATTATCTTAGGGGTTACAATTTTTCGGTGGCTATCGGAGGAGCGGTGGAATTGAAGCGGAAAAATTCCTTTTCTTTGAAAGAAAGGTCTGCGACGAGCAGTAATTAACGTTCTAAAAAAAAAAACAATGATAAAGCGAAGAGGGCGAAACTCGACGTTACTGATAATTCGCGCTTCTTCCAACGATTAAAATATTTGTCAGTCTTTTATTAGCGAGAATTTTTTTTATCGAAAGAATAGATTCTTCAAGCGCCAACGATACCTTTTAAATCTTCTACCGATTGCGAGCGTCGTCGGCTTTCGTTCAAGGAGTGCGAATCGAAGCGAAAGGAAAAGGAAGAGGGAGCAAATGGTCCACGACTAACCCAGTTTCAGCCTCCGAATCGCCGAGGCGTAATTTAAACGCCTCTATTACAAAATTCCTCTCCCGTTTCACCCGCAGGCACGCATGCACACGTACACACACACATACAAAGAGAAATACATCTAGGCTTCTAGATGAGCGATCGAGGCCCGCTCGAGAGTCCATCGTCGACAGACGCGCGTCTTCCCCCTTCTCCCTCCGCGCGTCCATCGCCCGCCCTTCATGCGCGCCTCTCGTAATAATAGAAGGACGCGACAGAGCAAGAGTGCCGTGCCGGTCGGCGGCGATGACACGCGCGTGCACACGCACACACACACGTACACGCGCGCGCGCGGACCACGTACGCACGCACACGAATACGCATGACCGCGCGGCGGCTCGCTCGTTTGTTTACCCGTCGCGGCGCTCCCGTGTGAACGCACCGCGCCGACTTCGCCTCGTCGTCCTCCTCCTCTTCTCCTCCCTCCCCGACCTCCTCCCTCGATCCCACCTTCTCGGTTTACTCTTCGTCGCCCTCGACGTATCTGCGGTGCCCCGCTCGCTCCGCACGCGTCCTCGCCTCTTATCCCTCTCGCCGACCGTCTCTCCGTCGCTCTCTCGCGCGCGGTAGTCGCAATTCTCCCCCCTTCCCCTTTCTCGTTAGAGCCCGACTTTGCCCGTCTTCGTCGTTCCGCGCGTCGCTTCTGCTCGCGACTTCCATCTCCGTCGCTCTCTCGTCCGCCCCGTATCTATCGCCGTGTCTCTCATCTCTCTTTCTCTCTCCGCGTGGCGCTCTGTAGCTCGCTACCTTCGTCTCTCACAGGGGGATACCCGCTGTCTTCTTTTCATCCGACGACCTCGCCGTCTCTCTTTCTCTTTCTCTCTCTTCTCTCTGGCACGCAGTCTTCTCTCGTTCCACGCCGTGAATATCTGTCGTCTCCCGCCTCGGCGGCGGACGTGCCTTTGCCGGTCCGGCCTCGCCATTTCGCACGCTATCCTCTTCCCACGTGGAACGTCGGCGTTTTGCTTTTTGTGTTCCTGCGTCTCCCTTTCCGTATCTCCTTTCTCCTCTAAACGTCGCTTCGCGATCTCGCTCTCGCCTCTACTCCACACTCCACGTTCCTCGTCTCGATAGATTAACGATTAGTGCGTCCGGCAAAATTATCACGCGTAGCACCTGCGCGAGAAGTAAATTTGCCGCTGACGTGAGCTTCCGAGACACCCGGTGCGTGTGCGCCTTCAACCTCCTCCGTCATCCGTTTCAGTCTGATCCACTTTATCCGGCTCTATCTCCGCTCATCTACGACTGTCGCGCATCTCGCGTCGTCGGAGATTGCCCCCCTCCCTCCTCGACCCACGTCTCTCTCAGTGAGCGACGCGACCGACGTCGGCACACCGCCAGTGAGTCGAGAGACTCGAAAGAGCCACAAAAAAGAAGTGGAAGATTATTCGGAACGTTGAGACGCTCGTAAAGAACCGGCCTGCGAGAGAGGCCGTACCTCCCGTTTCTTCCTACAACGGCAAGAACTTCGATATTTCAGGCTCGGATGATGTGACATCCATCGTTGCCTCCACAGCTACGTTTGAACTTTCCTGGAGACTGAAATGGGAAACGAGGCGAGAACGCGCGAAAGGGTAGTACCGCGTTCCTGAAGGGATGGAAGTCGACTAAAAGAAACGGAGGAGGAAAACGAGAAGTCGGGCTCTCGTATACCTTATCCGGACTTAAAACCTGCTTACGCTCGATCTAGAACCGGTAGTGTCCCCGTAAAATCGACCACCCGGGCTCCGCGCGCACCCTGGATCACCAGCTAAGGGAAAAAGAGAGACGCGGAAGCGCGCGAAATAGGTTGATACTCCTCGATAGTTTTGTCCGGACCTCGGCACTCGACGCGTTTGCCTTTCTCTCTCTCTCTGTCTCTCTCTCTCTTCTCTCTCGAATGGTCCGTGTCATTCTCCCGCCGTTGTTTCGCCCGCTCGCTCGTCACGCTCATCGCCGGCGGCTCCTCGTAAATCACCTCTTCCGCGAAGCGCGCGCGCAAAAAAAAGAAATAGTGTACTCCGGCTAGGATAGAGGAGCGTGTTCCATCCAGGCAACACGTTGACCTACTGTCGTTAAACCGCGAACGTTCGCGCGCTAGGAGCTCGGATGAAAGCTGTTTCAAGTTATTACTACTTTTTTTTTAACATAAAGAACATCAAAAACATACTTATAATCTCTGGAATAGCGACGCGTACTTCGGATCATGCGAATGTCCGACGGATAATTGTTGTGTGTTCTAATCCGCGTATTACCGGTCACGTTGTTGATAGACGTATTAAAGATCGTTTTCTTGCCCTCTCTTTTTCAGGCTAACAAACCACTAATGGAAAAACGACGACGAGCAAGGATCAACCAGTCCTTGGCGGCGCTGAAGGCGCTCATCCTTGACAGCGCCCGCCTGGAGAACACCAAGCACAGCAAGCTCGAGAAAGCCGATATCTTGGAGCTTACGGTCAGGCATCTGCAGCGGCAGAGATCGCTCGCTCAGCCCGGTCTGTCCAGGTACAAGGCAGGATACCAGGACTGCTCCAGAGAGGTAAGGGACACTTTTATACCTTAGGAGAGCGCGACGCGATATTATATTTTTAATAATCCACGAAGGGGAAAATGTTACAACTTTTATGAATTATCACAGCCGTTGAAATTTTAGTTTTACTAATGTGAAAGAGAAAATTTGCTTTAAAAGAACATATCTTTCTCGTTTTAAAATCCCGATCGATACGCCCGTATACCTTCGAGAAAATAAAACGAGGACCACATCGGCGAGGCCGACTACGATGCGGAAAAACGCGAGTTTTGCGTCACGTTTACCATTATACTCCGCACGTTTCGTCACGGGTTAGCACGGGAAAGGAACGCGGACGGGGATGAGGGAGCGGTGGGAGAGGGTGGTGAAAAAATTCCAACGCGTCCCCGGCGTACACCGAGGAGCGTGTAATCGGAGAACTCGGCGGAACTGGTTCGTGTTACACGGCGGAGAGGGATTTCTACCCGGTGGAAGAAGAACCCACCCAAAACCACCCTGCCCTCCGTCCCCTCCTTTCCCCGCGCCCGTTCTATCTCCACGACGACGATAGGTATCTAACGTATCGGGTTGTCGCCGGGGAGTCTCGCGTGACTCCAGCGAAGCTCAATCGCTCGTTCGTTAAGGAACGTCCAGTCGCGAAATCAGGGGAAACTCGTTGAAAGCGGACACCCCGTAAGTGCCCATCGCCCAGAATTTGCCGGATGAAACCTTGTGGTCGGATCTCCTGGTCGAGTCAGGTAGTCGCCCGATCGGGGAAGAGGGGGAGGGAAAGAGCCTTTAGTTTTCGGTTTCTGCGCGCGAAGACCCGGGCGCAAAGTGGAATTGTGTGACCAAAATCAATCTCTGCATATAGCAAATGCCAAAAATGGAAAAATTTTTACCGAAAATATCGTACGGTTAAAGAGAGAAGCATTACAATTTTACAGAAACCTATTGTTACGTATAAATTTAACATTTATTTATCAAAACCGTAGCATTTTATTGTTCATGAGCCATTGCACAACTTATGTCTTTCGCAATGCATTGTATTAAATAATTACAGTATTATGCAATAATCCAACTTACGGGGTATCCCTAGAAAAATCTGTTGCTCGGAACAAATTTTTTTTCCGAACTTTGGCCTTGTCTAGGCGGTACGGGGCGCGATACGTCGCGCCGCAGCATATAATACGTCGTATATCTTCATCGGTACGGCGCGGCACAAACGTGCCGCAGAACTCGAGGCGTCGCGTCGAGTCGATTGTCGGCTCGCTCGCCTCGACAAAGCGCACTTGTCACGATACAAAGCCCGGCCGTGCGCGCTGTACCTGTCGTGCGACCGCCTTATCAGAATGCTCACCGATAAAGTCGCCGACTTCCCGGCGCTAGGATATCACCGCTGGAAAGATGCAGCCCACACGAGGCGCGCGTGCTAGGAGTAACTATGCGTCAAAGGGAGAACACACAAATTGGGGAGTTATTCTCGTTGAAAAATCACGCGTGTGAGAGCAGGACGTATACTCGAGGAGTTTTAATCTTCTGCGGTCTTACGTCGAAGAGTAATCACTGTAATATATAGCTGTTATTTTAATTCTTACGAAATTGCTTTTCAAATTTTATCGCAACTCTTACAAAATCGTATTTACCCCGTACACGCGGATAATTATTTTATCAAATAAATGTTTCATATATATGGTACACATGGGCACACACATACGAGTGCTGATTGAAGAATTCTGAGATTGCATTACACGTGTATTATTCCGCGCGCAACTGCGCAACGCAACGATGACAGCCATCCAAGGCCAAGGTCTTCTGCGTACACACACCGATATGGACCAGTAGCGTTCTACGTAAACGTTCTCACGTTCTATAATTTGATATGTACTCTAGCTAGGATACGGCACGGGTAGATATTTCTTTAATTGCGCGATAAAAGCGCGCTATCGGAATTTCACGTCAAACTTGAGAAAAGTAATTAAGAGACTTTCGAAATGCTGAATCAATTGTGCAGTTGGACAGGCAGCAGCCCCGGGAGCTTAAAAACATACAACGCGAATTCCGTGACATCCTCTTTAAGGAAAAGCGCGGCAGTAGTACTTTCCATTCTTGCGACAATAGAATAAATCGGAATAGCAACGTCGGACTTGCTTACAGTTCTCACTTAGTCGCTTATCATTCTTGATCACTTTCAAATCTCGAGAAACTTACGTGAAAAGAAGTCTCCCATTGATAAAGAGGAGAAGCCGCGGCCGTTTCTTAAAGAGGATGTCACAAAATTGGCCGTTACACGTTCTCCAGTCGTTTTGGAGCGCGGTAAAAAGAATTGGTATGCATTAGATTATTGATATATGAAGGTAGTTTTGTTCCAGTGTCACCACGCGCGGCATCAAGTTTAGAATAATATAGCCCCGAAAGTTTTCGATGAGCCCTCGTATATTAATAAGAAAATTGTTATTTAATACAGAGCATATGTAACACGAAACTCAAAACTTAATATATTCAAAATTATGTCTTCTATTTATTATATTTTCGCGCTTTCGTTCATTAAATAGTCTGTATGCAAAAACAAGCCTGGAGTCAATTCACCAACTTCGTGCGGAGATTCCCGGGTTGGGAAACTCCTCTCTCAGAATGTAAAATCTTTTAATTTCAATTGCTGAATAGATCCGGGTAGGAGGGGAGGGGGGGATCAAATTTCGCGACGCTCCCTGTGTTTCGGAGAGTCGAGAGAGCATGTCTGAAATTTCGGGTGACGAGTTGAACGCCGCCCGGGCGAAATCACGGCGCGTGTGATATACGAGGCAAGGTAGGAAAGAAAGAAGAAAAGAAAGAAAAGACGGAGAGTGAGAACGAAGGAGCGAGTGTCCCTGCGGGGCAAACTTTATGGTCTTATAAAACCGACGGTCGACCAAGGCGACATGTCCTGCCATTGCCCGCGGTCCTTCCCATCCTCCCCTCGGGATCTCGTTTCGCCCGTCGAAAGTATTGTAACATTTCTGCTCGTCTCTGCGAGCGCGAAACGCGCTATTCGTCGTTCGTTCCTGCCTCTCTCAATGTCGAAAAGTAAAACGGGAAACGGGCGCGGCGAAACCTCGAAACATCGACGTTTTCCGGAAACTCCGGGAGATCGGCATGCGCATGAAAATTAACCCTAGAATCCATGACTGGGGTCGATTTCGACCCCAGGCGAACTTTGAACTACGCTCCTGAGCTAGCGAGTGACATTATCGACTCAGGACCTGAACCATAATTCATTTCAACTTTCTAAAAGTAGGGTTATGTCGGGCGCAGCGTTAGTTGTTCGCTAGCAGTGAAGTAGCACAGTCGTAAAGCGGGCGTGGGGTCGATATCGACCCCAGTCGTGACTTGCCGTTTGAGTTTCGTCACGGTAAGCTAATTTTATTTTTTCGCTAGAATCAATATATATCATGTATTATTACGTAATCTGAGCATAAATAGTCATAAATATTATTTAAGACGAAATATCACACAATTTAGTCGGTAAAAATCCCGTTGCCTAAGAAGATTGACATTTCGCAGAAAATGGCTGGGCGATATAATGTTTCATTTTTTTCATATTTTTTACTATTTTGTATCAAATAAAAATGAAATAATACTTAAAATACAATTTTTTATGGTTTTTTCATCGACTTTTTCCGTATTTCAACTTTGCGAATTTCTTCATCTTTATAGTCCCAAATAAATATACTTTTTGAACAGAACATAGCGATGACAATTTTTTTCTAATAGTCTAATGTGTCCTCTTTAAAACCCCGTTTGAAATTTTAAAATCGGTTGATTACAAAAAAAGATACAAATTTTTGTTTAAAAAAAGAGGTTTTTGCTGATTTTCTGCGTTTTTCAGTCTTTAAATGGATTTTTCACTAACTAAACTTGAGTAAAATTAAATTTACCGTATACCATTCTCTTCGTTATTAAAAAACGAAGAAATTCATGTAGGTTTAAAGGCCCTTTATTTCTGTAGGACCGGTTTTACGATCAAATAAAGCGTGGGGTCGATATTGCCCCCAGTCATGGATTAGAAGGTCAAAAAAATGTATCATGGATTCTAGGGTTAATGGGTTCCCCGAGGAATTCTAAAGCGCATCTGCAATCATATATAATAAACTCTTCGGTTTCTTCGAAGCGGATCTTACTTTAACGGAATTTTAATTCTGAAGCTAAAAGTTGGCCCAGACACGCTCGATGAATTGTCGTCGAATTTTCTTTGAGACAGACTACGAATTTGTCAAAGGGTCTGAGGATCGCGTGTGTATGTATATATGTATATATTCCTGAAATACAAGAACGGCACGATTCACTTTGAGAGGGAGAGATACGCGAAAACCAGGTCAAAAACCACCCACGCATAGAGATGATTTCTCTTTTACGTGGAACACATATAAATATTCTGTAAAGAAACCGATTCTTAAAATATAGTAGTTACGTACATTAAAGAGTATCGATCGTTATCATCTTTTCTTTGATATTAGATTAATTCTCCGTTTGTACTTATACAGTTTATTTGCATTCTCTGTGGGGGTCTCACATTTGACGCTATTTTTCCCTACTTTAAAGTATTCAGAAAAATCTGAAAAAAAATCACAAAACGTACGTCTATCTACATTGTAGTTGACGAATTTGAAGTCAGTTTGATAACCATCGCTTATTTAATATTTTCTGGCAGGTTCGCCAGTTTTGCAGTTACGAGCAGATGTCATTTTGATTTGGACGCCGTAGACCCGCGTATACAGACGGAGGGTTAATTTATGACCCTTTAGAAACATACACATGCATAATAAGATCGAAAGTGCGAATTTCGTTTCTCCTAATTGCTGACGTGTGCGATTAACCCACATTCGCGGATATCTGCTCGATACGCGATCTTTCTCCCCGAAGTCGTCTCTTTCCAGCGGGAGGCGGCGGTGGTAGCGGCGGGATTCGGTTGCTTTATTTTGAAGCAGCGACCCATAAAAGCTCTCTCGCGCGCGTTCGCGGCTCGCCGCAGAATTATTGTCCGCCGCCAGCGGCGGCGCGGCGGCAACGGCGACGATAGTTTCGCCGGCGAAGCAACGCGCGCTCGATACGCCGCCGTGTGAAATATAGCGCGCGATACGCTACGCGATTAGAGATCAATCGCGCCGCTTCCGCCCGAATCGCCGCCGCTTCCACTCGCAATTCGGCCCTCTTCCGGTCTACCGCGACCTCGTGTCGTAACGGTCGCGCGCTACTGACTTTTTCGACGATTCATCGTTTTTCGCGCGCACCGTACATCGATTAAAATGCGATATAATTCACGGATATTATTTCCCAGTTTTTGAAATTCCACAGATCCACGTTACGATTTCTCAAATTTCTTCCCGACTTTCGAATAAAAATGCGAAGACATATCCGTTGGCGTTGAGAAAACTCTATCCGAATTCGTCGAAGATACGCCCTCGCACACACGGGTTATCTTAAATTCTTGCGGCAAAATTTCGTCTAATGCGCAATTCAATCTTCCTCTTTAATTATCTCGAAATATCGAACCCCGCCGGTGCATTATTATAAAATCCCGCCTGATTATCTTCCGCGCGCAGCACGTTAATCAGCGGGCCGCTCTAAGCGCGCGTTAATTAGTGATTCGCGGCGATAATAACTGGCCGCGAAAAGTTCGCGCAGTTGCGTCGTCGCAGCTCCACTCGACCAACGGGTTAAAGAGCGTTTTATCGCGCCGGTTGTTATCGCCGACACGTACGAAAATAAATTACGGGCCAGCGCGCGGGGGTCCGTCCAGGTCGCGCGCAGCTTGGGAGGGGTACCGCGGGTACCGGGCAACAAATAATCACGCGGCGCCCGTTACTCGACCGTACCGTGCGGATTAAAGAGCGAAATATTCAATTACGTCTGGCGGTCGATAATGACTGACGCGCGCGATCCCGCGCCCGTGGTCGAGAGCGGAATTTCCAGCGCGCACAATATATTTTCCCGGCGTTGACTCGCGCAAATGTTTGTTCATCGCTGGCGCTACCCGCTCGCAAAAATCGTCCCTCCACCACTCGTGGTATTGTTCGCAGATTGGCTGTCGCGAGAAGCTCGATCGTTCCCTTTTGAACGACGTCAGTTCCTGGGCGCCGCTCAATGTCTCGGTTTCGTGACCGCTCGCGTGCGTTTGCATGAAATTCTAATGATCGCGAGCATTATTCAACCGCACGAGGCGCGCGCGTTTACCGATATGGACCGGCATCTACATCGTTGGTGTCGTTGTCGTGTTTCAGGTGAGTCGCTATCTCGATGCGCCAGACATCATCACGGGCAACACCACGCCGATGGACCCGGCGGTGAAGCAGCGGCTGCTTCGCCACCTCGACAGCTGCGTGTCGGAGCTCGACCTGGACCTGGGCTCGCGGCCGGACAGCGGCCTGGGCAGCAGCCCGGGCAGCGTGACGGATCGCGTGGCGGGAACGACGAGCCCGGGCCCGCTGGACCACCACGTGCCGGTCGGGCCGCATTGCAGCGCCGCGCTCACGCCAGCCGGCCTGATCAAATCCGAGATCCCGGAGATGGTGGAGGCGGCACGGCCGGACAGCAGCACCACCGCCGGCGACGAGAACAACAACAGCAGCCGGCCGACCTCCGCCTTCAGTCAGGTGAACCCGGCGACGTTGGACCCGCACCATCCGCATCATCCGTCGGGCCTGCCGGTCGATCAGGCGTCCACGTCGCAGCAGAATCCCAATATGCTCTCCGTGGTGCAGGTGATACCCTCCCGATTGCCGGACGGCCAAGTGGTCTTCCTGCTGCCGAGCCACTACGTGCAACTGGCGGCGGCAGCCGCGGCGAACGGCATCAGCATCGGGCCGAATCCACCAACGGCGATCTGGGCGGCGACCAACATGTCGCTGCTCAAGGCAACCGATAAGCTGGCGAAGCGACCGCACGAGGACATCGGCCAGGAGTGGCAAGATCCTACCGGTGGCCTGAAGCCAAGCAAGAGCCCGCGGATGGAACAGCCGGAGCAGCCGCTCGACTTCACCACCACGTCCAAGAAGATGAAGACCGCCAGCTCGAGAAACTCGACGCACTCCGGCGTCGTCGATCACCACCATCATCTGCGGCAGCAGCAGCAACACCAGCAGCAGGCCCGTCTACCGACCGAGACCGGCGGTCCCATCGTCCACGAAGATAGACCGTCTAGTCACGCGGACAGCGAGGTCGCCGTCGGCATGCCTTCCCCGTCGCCAGTCGGCCAGCAGCCGGTCAAGGATGAGGAGGGCATGTGGAGACCATGGTAAAGATCCGATGTTCTTTATCTTTGTAAATAGAAGTGTATCTTGTGAAGCGCGCGTGTGCGAAACCGGAAATCGCGCCGGTGCGCAGCTGCGATCGTCGTCTACCGCGGAAATCTTCCTTACATAGCTCTACGATCAAGTCGTGTACCCTTATAGCACGTATCTGGATGATTGGTCTCTTCGGTCAGTAAAATCGACGCACGTTATTGGAAATAATTTTGGAGATGTAAAATTGTCGTAGATTTTAAAAATTATTTTTAAGATAGATGCGCGCCATTGAAATTTTTCAAGTCCGGACGCGAGAAACTTAATATTTTTCTGACAAAGTAGCGATTGAAGATACGAGAGGAATTGTCGCGTTTATTTCGGGGCGCACGTTGCAAATTGTTCATTGCGGCACATAGCGAGCTCGAGAGAGATACGTCCCTGGGCGAAAATGCGCGTACATTTCGAAAAGTGCTCCTCAATTAGCGTAATATGATTCTCAAAAGAGTGGCGATACGCGAAGCCAAAAGTAATTAACGCGCGATATTTATTTACGTTATTACGAGGGGGAGAATTGGCAATGACACAATTTTCGCGATAATGCAATCCGCAATCGCGGGGTTGCGCGCGATCGGCGAGTTTTCACAGGCGCGCGGGAAATTAACGCGATTGGCGTTAATATCGAGAGGAATGCTAATTGGCAGAGGAGGGGCACTCGAAATTACCCCTTTCGCGCAGCCGCAAGGTCGACGAATTTTACCGCACCGTCGAAAGTGATAATATACCGTTATTATTCTACCGATCTTTGGATTTTCGCGCTCGAGGCAGAGAGCTGAGGAAAACCGCGGCTGACTTTTTTTTTCCTTTTTTTCCCCCCTGCCCTCTCTCCCGTCGCACCACTTGCGCTCGGCTGTCGGAAACGAGTACACGGAAAAGGCGTATGCGCATTCTCGCCTAATAACTCCGGCGCGCGCGTGACGTCAGCGTTTCTTGCGACGGCGCTAATGAAGCCTTTAATTTGCATCGCGTCCAAAAGTGCGCCGCGGTCGTTAAATCCGCTGCACAGCGCTCCAGCGTTATTCTCGCGAAAGCGCCGTTCGAATAACGAGCGCGTTCGACGCCTCGGCGTTTGCGTCGCGCGCAAATGTCCGAGATTTTCGCCACGGCGAGACGATTGCGGAACGGGCGATTCAACCGAGGGGATGAAACCGTAAACGAGCGAGGCCATAGGCGAGACATAACGTAACACGGAACATTTAATGATCTTATAGCGTGACTCGAAAAGAGATAAAGTGCCGTGTACTTCCTTTTATTTCGAAGATCGCGCACTATTTTGCCGCGCGCTATTTTTAGAAACATTCAGAAAGGTGAGGACGTATTAATCTCCGATGCCTATTTTAATTTCGTTACGGAAAACGTAAACTTTCAACACGAAAATAAGCCACTCCAGGCGTTACGTCTCGCCAGCCAAAGTATTCGATCTTCATTTTATTTTGATTTATATAATATTTGCGTATATTTTCTCTTCAGTCTCGGTATCGATCGGATCCGATCCGAATTGATTTGTGCTTTTCCCCCCCGTGGAATAAGACTGACGGGGCGAGGAACAGAAGCGACGACGACGCGCAGCGACGCGAATGTCTCGAGGAGAGCGGTTGCGAATGCCAAAACAAGAGAGCGAGTGTGAGACCAGGATTGTAAAAACTTATACGCCTAAACTTCTGCAATTTTTCCCTGTGGAGACAGCGGAGCCGCTCGGTCCCGCGAGTTTGCGATTGTGCAAAAGCGACAAAAGAAATCGTTTTGACGTAGTTGCGCGTGAAAACGCGCTACAAGATAACTGTATGTATGTAAATGATGGAGTAATTAGTTTACGATTATTAAGAGAGAAAGAGAGCGCGCGCGAGAGAGAGAGAGAAAAAGAGAGAGAAAGGGCAGCGAGTATGCGAGAGAATGAGGAAGAGAGAGAGAGAGAAAGGAAGAATGCGTGCGTTTTAGTCCGCCATTCATGTACATAGCCTCTCGATCGGAATTATTGCTATTTGCGAGATATAGATTTATTTTGATGTTATCTAGGTGTATACGGCGAGAGAGAGAGAGAAAGAGAGAAAGAGGATGCGTTTGTGTGCGTGTATCGCGCGAATAGCGAGCGTTCTTTTGTGGAGGCGCGACCAACAATCGCGCTCAGCGTAGCGAGAAGTCATCATCTCACCTAATTTACGTCTGTAATTGCTAAATATCCTGGGATTCGAATTCCTTATTCGATGTACTTAGACACGCAGTCAATATAGGCATGTATATTGAACTGTATACGCTACGCCCATGTGTCTTTTTATTATTATTATTCCCCGCCTAATCGAATAACGAAATCGATTGTCCGATCCACGATTCCTAAGCTTCCCAAGAATTTCGATTTAATCCCCCTAGTTAGGATTCTTTCTTTCGTCGATCTCGATTATAGTCTACGTATAGGTATCAGCAGTCTTCGAAGCTGATCGGCGGACGTTGATCAAGAATTGTCTAAGGTAAGTACTTAAATTATAATTTTTAATAATCTGTGAAACATATAAATAAAAAAAGGTATGCCCAGGATACGTGAATGTACATACTTCGAAAATTTTAATAAAATACATGGAATTTTTTTTCCAATTCTCCGCGGTATAGTCTCTCATACTTTTCTTGTCTCGTCGCGGTTCTAAAATATCGAGGAGCACCGCCCGAAATCGGTTTCGAATCGGCCGGGATCATATCCCTCGCTTGTTCCCTTCCTTTTTTTTTTTGTCAATTTGCATCGCCTTGCGCGGTCGACCTTCGGCGAGCGCCTTTCGCGAGGAAAAGGCGACGGCAACGACGGGCGGTGGGATCGTTAATGCGATTTTTTTCCTGGCCATTAAACTTTTTGCCGGGACGTCCCGGGTGGCGCGGCGCGCGCTGCCGGAGAAACCGATTACCGATCGTTAAAGTCTGCCTGTTTGCGCCCGGCGAAATGACCGTTCGCACGCCTTTCCTGTGCCTGCCCGCCGCGCGTATAACCGTAACGTGAAACGGGCGTAAAGTCCGCTTGGCAAATGAGCCAAATCCGTTTCCGCGACTGCCCGTTTACCGGAAACCGGTTTGTCGGAACGCCGAGGCCCCTCCGACACGTAATTAACGATAAAACGAACATCTCACGGAGAGGCCGCTCCTTTCGGATAAGGACGACGCAGTTCTCGGCGAGATTCTTCCTAAGAACCTTAATGGTGCGGATCACCTTATTTAGAGTCACGCCGTTCTCTAAGCAGCAAATGTGCGTTAGAGCGTAGACACGCCCGCGTGTTTTTTTTTTTTTTTTAATCTCATATATATATTTTTTTTAATAGAGCTTCCGCAAATCTTCGATTTTCATCACGTTACGTAAAATGTAATGTCGAACATTGAGCAAGATATCGATAGTTTAAAATATATCTCATTCATCACTCTTCGATCTTTGATCTTATGAATTATCCACTTTAACACAATCCATGGATTCACAGATTCTCGTCTGAAAATTTATTCGTAGAATTCCTCGAAGTCACAAAGTGTCCCGACCGTTCGTAGAAAATAATCCTCATTATCAAAAAAAAAATGGAGCACAGATACGCCCCCGCCTGTACTTTACAATTTCTTATATTTTTCTGAGAGATCGCTTTCGCTTATTTTTTATTTTTATCGTATCATTATATAACATAGAATGACGAGTAAAATATCGATAGTTTAAAAATATCACGATTTCTCCTCAATTTTTAATTTCGGAAATTCGCTTTACGTAATCATGGAATCCATATTATATAGTTCCTCGAAGTCATGAAAGTGCGTTTGTAGAAAATTTTCCGTCTCATCGAAAGAAAAATTAGAGCGACCAGATCGAGGCCGCGTTGCGCAAGTTGGGAAAAGAGCGATTATCATTATCCGACGAGCTTACAATCGGCGCTTTATCGCACAATCTCGCCGCAAAAGCACGCAACGACTGATCCCCGACTGGCGCGTAGCGCGACGCAATCAATTTTTTGTTGTTTGGCAAATAAAATCTAATGCACACGTACGCGCGCGTGCATACTCACACACACACATACATATATATGGACACGCGCGTGTATGTATGTACGTAATAATGGATCAATCCTGCCGCGTAGATCAAGTTACGTGATCGCGCAACAATCACGGCAATTATGGACGAGAGATCAATCGATACCGTGTGCGATCATCCCGCACGAATAGAAAAAGTGTAAGAGAGAAAAAAGAAGTGAGAGGGAAAAAGAGAGAGAGACAGAGAAATTCGCAACATCGATCCGCGCTTGGCTTCGATTGTTTCCATGACGAAAGAACGTGGAAAACTCATCAGGGTCTTTAGTAATACTTGTTATAATACGCAGTTTGCGTTATCTTTTTCATTTAAATTAAAAGTTTTAGGTGTTTTCTGCCACTAATCTTTCTTCATTTCGCATCAATGTTATTATTTTTAAAATTATTTATATTATAATAATTTATTTTATAATAATAGTTTTTAATTATTGACGTCTCACCCAATGTTCGATATTACACGATCTCACATAACGTTATGCATAAAATATTCTGAAACATTTTTAAAAAAGCGCTCCTCGGTGGAAATAGAGAAATCAATGTTCTCATAAGCGTGCGGTGACGTCGGAATTTAGCGAAACTGTCGGCGTGGTTTTCATCCGAAAACAAGGCAAATCTCTCTCTTTCTCTATTTCTTGGCTCATTCGCCCACGGCTCCTTCCCTTGCCTAATGCATAATATATGTAGCGCCGCAGCGCTTCTTCTCCTTCCGCGAGGAGAAGGCACTGCAATACTCTGCATTATTGATGCGCCTTATCTGCCGCGTGAAATCCGCGTAGTACTTACACGTTTAGACGCCGCGCCGTCACGCGACGGCGATCAGTCGAATTTATATACCGTGAAATATTCGACGTTGAAAATTATCAAGTTCATAAAACAGTCAGACGGACTTGAAATATATCTGGCGGCAACGAGGCCAACGATCAGCAAAGAAAGTCTTCATCTCTCGAAGAAGCGCGCGATACCGTGTCGATGTATACTACCTTGTACACGCGCGAGTCAGATCCGGAAAAAAAGATCGAACGAACGAGTAAATGAACGATCGAGCGACTGGATTTTATTAGCACCTCGGGGCCTGGAGGTCCGGGTCCAAAGTTGTAATTTTACAGATGCGGAGAAGGAGACGAGAGACGCGCCGGGATAGACGGAAAGAGAGACATCGGTTTATTATTAGCCAGACATAAAGAGAGAACGAGAAACGCTATTTATTAAAGGGGGCAGCGAGGAGAATGAAAAAAAAAAAGGGAAGCCGAAGCAGAAGGTGCGTGCTGTTGACTACTGGCGAGGGCAGTCTTTAAATCAGAGGCTTTTAGATCACATCCGTCTCGAGATTCATGGCGCGGTGCTTTCCTCTGCCCCTCTCTCTCTCTCTCTCTCTCTCTGGATTTTGTTTTATTCCCTTCTCTTCTTTCTCCCTTTCTCTCGACTTTGTATGGCCACTAATTGAGCCGTATCATTAGCATACGCTGTCGCTTCTCCGTCCGCTCGTCAGGCACCTGACCGGCTATTAAAAGCTCATTATTGCGAGGTTTTACGCGGGCGCGCGCGTAATTTCAGCTCTCCGCCGACCGATTCGTCTCTCGTGACAACCGCGACTCTCACATTATCCCGTTTCTCTCCTCTCTCTTTATCCCTTTCCCTGTTCCTGTCTCCCTGCTTCAGATCTTTCTCTCCCTGCGGCTCCTACGTGTAAGTCTTGGTAGCTTTACGCCACCGACATCTTTCGCCAAGCGTCTTTCGAGCAATCGATCGCTGCGCATGTAAAATACGATCTTGACTGTGCAAAACGGCAATTGATCGAGCACGATTATTTATTTGGTGTTCCATCCGATTGCGGATGGAACACCAAATAACTACTATCGCGATTTATTACCGCGGTTCGATACTCTACATAAGAGTTGACGGTTTAAATCGAGAATATTAGACATAGTTATAATTAAAATTGAGAAGTTCAGTGCGAGAATACTACATAATATATAAATTCTCAGAGGTCAATTTTAAATACAAACATATTTTAAATACAATTAAGATACAATTAATGTGTATTTGAATACATTTTCTACGATTATATTTAAATACGTTTCGATACAATTTTAGGGACAAAACTGGAACCTTTCTTAAAAGTTACTTACGAGTTTGCCTTGCTTTTGTCTTTCGACCTCGGCCGCAGAAAATTTCACGGAAGAGCAGCGGAGGAGGATGGAACCACGCAATAAGGTGAAACGAAGCACACACACACACACACACACACACACACACACACACACACACACAC
>NW_020213806.1:0-1488 GCF_003070985.1 Temnothorax curvispinosus | reverse complement strand
AGCCGTGCTCTGTATTATATATTTTGTACCCCGGGGGCTTCGCCCCCGGGGAATTGGTTTGAAAATAAAGCCGGTTTTATCTGCTTATATTGCAATATCTGTTGATATTGCAATTTACATGAGTTTGCGCACTACGTTCGACAACGGACAGTATTCGATTACGCGATCATGCAAGATGAGACAATAGGCGGTAGTATTCGCAGGTACATTTTCTTTACAATCGAATTCTATTTGCACATCTACGGTGGCGCTCTTGACAGATTCGTTTTGTCGCGAGCAATCGATGACAACAAAAGGTCCTTCCATCAGGAATGTATACAAGCTGCAAAGCGTATCGAAGGAATCGTATCCGTAATAAGTTTTACGAAAACGCGCATACATATCGAAAAGAACGGCGTATCGATTTTTACCAAAATCCAGATTCATGTCATCGTACGGATAAAATTCGGAGTTTAGATCAAGTTTCACGTTGGTCAAATTACAGTCATCGAATACGCTAACATTTTGAGACATGATATTCTTGCGGCCGGTCTGCAGTGCAAAGATAACTCAAATTGCGAAAACGAGCAATTCGATTCGCAAAAAATATCACGCCTTGAAAACTGGTAAAGTGGAGAAAGATATCGCGTTGGAGAGACACTTTAAGCCCATCATCGAGCCTCTAAGACAGATTGCCGAAAACACCGTTGCTGGCAAAGAATCTGACGTGTTAAAGATTGAGAATGAAACGGCGTGGGAAGACGAAGAACCGAAGCTCAAACGACAACGACCAAACGCCTCGTTTAACGACTCTGTAATGGCTCAACTCCGGTTACGTTGAAACGATCGATAAATGTGCCATCAAATTTGAGCGAAATAACCAAAATTTTTAAACCGCGTAAACCGAAACGATCAAAAGGTCCATTGAATGAACCACCGATAATCTCTGCACCTTCCGTACAACCCACAATGCTCGCAAACGAAGATGTTTTCAAAACTTCGAATGACCCACTCGTGACGTCCGTTCGACAGCAGTTGCAAACACCTGAGGGTCAAGAAACGTTGCAAGATCAATTGAGTCCATTGAGCCAAAAGTATGTCGGGGCAGTTCTGAGCGGCGATCAAGAAAGCGGTATGGACATCGCGTACGGTGTTAAATTCACCAACGATGGAATGATGCTTGGTAATAAACGTTTTGACGTGAACTACGCGGACAAGATAATTATCAACGGCATACGATACAATGGCACACGCGGTTTTTTCAAATTAATCTTTAAGAAATATCCCGATCATGATATCTACACAGAGGACGATATGCAAACATACAAGAGCATTCTGTTGATGACGAGTGCTCATAAACGCAATTATGATGCTCACGCTCAAATAAAGGGCAACGGGGGATACAAATACACACATATAATCGGGCCGTTGATTTCGGGTAAAAAAGCTGGAAAAGGTATACCGCGTGCCATGACAGGCAACAAGATCGACCATATAATTGCATCGTCG
>NW_020213805.1:0-14529 GCF_003070985.1 Temnothorax curvispinosus | reverse complement strand
GTATGTGTGCGTGCAATGTAGCGTGCTATCCTTGTCTATATCTTTGCACTGAAAAAAAAATTTATTTGATTTAAGTAAATATATTAACTTGAAATATATTTACTTGAATTAAATAATTATTTATTAAAATCTAGCAAATTTTTTTACTTTTAAGAAAATATTTATTTGCGTAAAAGTAATTTATGTCCTTAATAAATATTTACTTACATGAAGAAAACGTTATTTTAAATCAAATAATATTTTCTTAAAACTGTGAAATAATTTTCTTACATGTAATAAATGCATTTACCTAAAAGTAGTAGCCAATTGCAAATAAATATTTGTTTGATTTAAGTTTTAAAATTACTTGAATAAAAAAAGTATTTATTTAATTTAAGAAAACCAATTTAGTAATACTGAGATACTAAAAGCAAACAAATAATCACTTTCAATAACGAAATATATATTTTGTTGTAATAAATAATATTTCTTTGACTCAAGCAATTCATATCTGTACATAATTAAATATTTTAGGCATATATATTTACTTGATAAAAATAAATATTATTTTGAATAAATAAAATGAAAACTTTGGTTTTTGAAAAATTCAACTACAAAATAATTTACTTAATCTGAGAGAATGTTAACTTGAATCAAAGCGTTGGTGTTTGAAAACTGAAAATATGTTTCTTTCTAATTGGTAAATAATTATGTATTTGAATCAAAGATACCATTACTTTTGAATTAGAAAATATTCACTTTTATCCAGTAAATAAATTACTTAGTATCGATAAATATGGTTAAACAATATTTACTTAAATTCCAGAAATCATTAGCTTGGTATCAGAAATTATTTACTTCACAACCAGAAAATACATTACTTAATATCGATAAATATGTTTAACACATATTTAATTTTTCTAAGAAAATATTTGCTTCAATCTGAGAGAATGTTGACTTGAATCAAAGCGTTGGTGTTTGAAAACTGAAAATATATTTCTTTATAATTAATAAATAATTATGTATTTGAATCAAAGATACCATTACTTTGGAATTAGAAAATATTCACTTTTATCCAGTAAATAAATTATTTAGGGCCGGTCTTACAGTCTCCGATTAACGTGATTCTCCGATTAAACTCACTCTGCATCTCTTTCTAACTATTCCCCTAGAAAGAGACGAAGAGTGAGTTTAATCGAAGAATCACGTTAATCGGAGACTGTGAGACCGGCCCTTAGTATCGATAAATATGTTTCAACAATATTTACTTAAATGCCAGAAATCATTAGCTTGTTGTAGTTATTTACTTCACAATCAGAAAATACATTATTTAATATCGATAAATATGTTTAACAAATATTTAATTTTTCTAAGAAAATATTTGCTCAAATCAAAGATTTGGTTGTACGCGAAAGATCTCGAAGGCGCGACGCGAGCCGAACAGTCGATAATGGATGGCGTGCGCGTCGGTCTCTCAATTCTCCGATTGGCCGATGTATGATGGTTCGAAAGTAGCGCCATGGAAATGGCGCGGAAAAGTGTATGTGTGCGTACTGCGTCTGCGTGAGATGATGCAAGCGGCAGTCAGTTACAAGCCTCAGAGATATACGTGTGGGTTTGTACATACGTGTGAGTGAAGGACGGCTCGCGAGACTCGCGACGCATACGTTGATTAGCATACGCGCTCGTGTAAAGGAAACAGTTGTGAACTAATTGTATTGTCTGTGTTATTTCTGCCTTCTCCATCTGACTCTTAAGCTAAAGTAGCGGAAGCGGCAGGAGCGAGATTCTGGACCGAAGTTCTGGAGTCGTCGCCGATCAGCGAGCCGAGTTCGCCGCTGGAAGAACCCATTGAAGTAAAACCGCCAAACGTGCCATCAACACCGACAGTGACTGAGGCCACCCCGCCGACCAGTCCGTCCGCGGAGAGCGCGCAGGAGGCGGACGCGAAGAAGAGCCTGAAGAAGTCCGACTCGACGGACGGCACCGACGGCGGGGAGGGCGCGGACAAGAAGGCGAAGAAGGTGGTGAAGAAGGTGACGAAGAAACCGAAGGCGAAGCCCGACGAGGCGGCGCCCTCAGCCGCGACGGAGGTCACCGCCGCGGACGGCTCGCAGAGCAAGTTGAAGAAGTCCGTGAAGACGACGAAGAAGACCGGCACGAAGACCCTGGAGGCCGACACGAGCGTGCCGGAGACACCACCGCCTACGGCTCTCTATCGCCAAGGCTCGTAGCGGTAATTACACTGTATTGGGTCTCACACGGTTGCGCCTCGTAAATACGCCGCGTCAGAAAGACCGCGAGCCAGATCCGGACGCGAGCCCGCATTTTCTCGCATAACGCCTGCAGATTCTATTTTTGTTCGACATCATATTGTTGTGTATTGTGTGTTGGAGGAAGCAATTTTTTCATCATGGCTGATGAGACTACGAAGACTTTATTACACGACCTACAACTTGCTCACTTGGTGGAAACTTTTGAAAGTAAGTGTTGTTTTGTTTAGATCAGAGCTCGGCAAAAAATTGTTTTGATGACTGAAGCTAGCGGCCGATTAGTCAAAATAGAATGTAAGTAAAAGAATTCCTACATGCTCAAAATAAAAATGCCTGTACGAGTATTATTTTAGAATTTTTATCGATGTACAATGTTTTTTCATTTAGTTTTTATTGGATTAAATAATTGTTAAGATGAATCGGCTGCTAACTTGAAAGTTAATTGTAATTTATTGAAAAATATGTATCAGTGTGATTGTTTAGTTATTCTGAAAATAAATAAATTAATAATTTATATTTATTTACAGAACTAAAATCTCTGCATCGCAATGAAATTTTATATAAATCACCTTAAATATTTGAAGTACTTAAATAAAAAAATTTAGATCTTTTTCATTATTTCTTAATTATATTTTCATTAGAATACATGTCTATATACTTCTTATTGAAATAATTTTTATCCAGGTAGACAATTGCCACTAAAACTATTATAACAAAAGTTTAAAAACGTTCAAATTCAAGATTTACAAATAAAGTAATTTTTTCTGCATACACTATCCAAAAAATAATATTTATAACTGCATTTCAGAAAATAAAATCAGCATGGATGTATTAGAAATAATATCTGAAGCATTGATATGTGATCTTATACCTATTATTGGTGACAGAGCCAAATTCCTTAACTATTGGCGTAAACATTTTGGCAAAGATGAATGTGATGAAAGTAATGATTATCATGCAAATAATAAAAAGGTAAACAGTTTTAAAGAATGATTTTTTAACCTAGATTACGTAAAGTAAATAATTTGTAATTTTTGCACATAATTTTTTAATAATCCTTTTTATGTGATAATACAATTATCAATTATTGAAAAGTATTGAAAAGTTATACTAAATACGTAAGAAATAGCTAAAAGTTATGTTCTTTTAAAAGCTATGCAGTAAACGAAATTTTTTTATTTGAAATTTGTATAACGCAATACATTTGAACTAAAATAACTATTATACATACTATTTTCCCTTTAACCTGTGCAAAAAGCATTGGCATTAAAATACTAAATTTTTTTTGAAAAATTTGTATGTATAGAAAAGAGGTGATGATTCTATGGCCGATAGTTCAATGAAATCAGCTAAAAAACTAAAAGATGAAGAAAATTCGTCAAGTTCTGTCAACGTTTCATATAATAATATTTATGCTAAACAATCACTGAAACCTCTGAAGGACCTGCTCATGGAATCTATGATAGGAAAAGAAATTTTAGCCTCGTTTGAACAGAACAACTTTGTGCATGATAAACATAGGAATAAGCTGTGTCACATAATCATAACAGATTTAGAAAATCGATCAATAAGGTAAAATGTTTTAAAAAATATGTACTAAATTAAGGTGAAGCTCTACTGATTTTTGGCCAAAAATTAATTTCTTTTATCGCATTTTTTAAATATTTATAATTGAAGGCACATTTTAAGACACATAGAATTTCTTAAAATTGATGAAGTTACAGCCATTCAAACAAAAGTTTTTGGGCAATTTTACAGTTTTTTAACTCAAATTTTTTTATTTCTTGAGAACAAAATAATTACTTGAGAATTATAAATCTAGCAAACTTTTTTTATTTATGATATGAAAAAATAATAAAATTCTTGATACTGACACTCAATAGGTTTAAAGCATGGGTCATAGTCAGCTCTTTTTTACAACAAAAAAGGAACTTATATTATAACTTGAAAATTATTAGACAAATTGTACCACAATTAAACAATTTTAAATTGTTTAATAGAGCTTCACCTCAATGCAAATTTTTTGATAGGTCACACATATGTATTTTTATTTTTACTTTTGGTTGTAGCTTAAATAATGCGCTAGCAGACACGATCGTTACAATGATTATTAAAACCTTCCCATCAGAAGCAGCAAATACGTACTACATACCACCAATTGCAAAAAAAGATTCTTCCAGTAATAAATCCATACCTGCTCGTGGAAAATTGATGAGTATGTGGCGGAACCGTCAATGCCAATATAAAAAATTGCAAGTGAAAGTAACCAATGAGGCGAAAGCTGCAAATGATCAAAGCACTGAGCCCGGTAAGGTAATTTTTTGTATAAACAAATATAGAAATAGCCTGGGTTAAAGAGGCCTTTGAGTCAAAATAAAACTGTTTTTTATTTTCAACAAATATTTTTAAGAAACAAAAAGGTGCATTATATCCTCGTAGAAATTGATTTATACCATTCTGCTTTATATTATTCTTAATTTTATTCTAATTAATAATTTTTTTTAAAAAAGTTTTAACTAGAGAGAGAAAGAGAGAGAGAGAGAGATAATATTAAATAAAAAACTTAATGAGTACTTTTTTAAAATAAGAAAAAAATTTCAGTTTATATTCACTCCAAATTATAAGCTGTAAAAATTATTTTGTTAAACAGTCAGCTTGTTTTGGCCTTGTATATTGAAAACTTCCATTATCATTTTTTTTAAATAATAAAATTTTTATACATATTACATCGTACAGAGACCATACAAGATGATATGAAACATTCCCTGGACTGGTTAGAAAAGAATCAAGCTCCGTGGGATCTAGTTTTAGAGCATTGGAAAAAAACTTCTGCTCATCGAACCAAAGCATTAAAACAATCAACAGACAAAAATTTGGTGGATATATTTGAAACATGGAAGCTGTATAAGCATCCTAGTGGATATGAATTAATTGATGCTGATTTTCAATGCTTAAACTTATCTAAAGTGAATTTGGATAAAGATATTTGGTTAAAATTTGTAAATACTTTGCAGCAGCATACTTGTATTAGCTCCAAAGATGAAACAGCAAAGGTTCTTATAGAAACAATGAAGTCTAAAGATGTTTCAGATGGTAAATACATGAAATTTATTTATAAAAATATATCGAACTACCTAATTTTTAATTAGTTTTTAAGTTATTGATTTATATTATAGATTCCATGATAGCCATGAGTCTTAGTTTACTTCCTCACTTGCTTCCACCAAGACGAATGAATAGGATACAAAACAAGTGCTTCAAGCCATCTGTCGGACTCGCAAAAGATAGTTTCTTAAAATTTGCAAATGTTAGTATGCATCTATTTATAACAAATTTTTTAAATTTAATTGGAACTTTTTAGTTCAATAATATTGAGGATTGAGATTTAGACATATTTCTAAGTATAAATTTATTTAAACTATGTACGCAACTAAGTGAATTATTAAACATTCATTTCAATGCATATTTTTCAATAAAATTATCTTTTTTATGTATATACAAATTTACACGTATTTATAAATTTTTTACAGATTCCTGGAGACATGATGAGACTCAGGCAAGAAACAAAAGCGAGGGCTGCAGAACTTAAACTTTCAGTCCAGCCTTTTTTGATCATTGTAGGATCTATTGAAGATGTACAAGACATTTATGTCTGTATTGACAACGAGTTGTACAAAGTTCAAGGAGTTCTACAAGGCTTAGATATCTGTTTTAAGACTTTTCATGTATTCAACCTCGAGTATCCTGTGGCCAGTGAGCATTTATGGATATTAATTCAAAAAGGAATCTACAATATCAATTTACCCTACGATCCGCATATTACATCCATTGAACATGTGCTAAAGCAGCTAACTGAGAGGAATACTGCAGAGGAGAAAACGTCGGATTCGAACAAGTAAAAGTAACATACATTTCAATCTCA
Source organism: Temnothorax curvispinosus (assembly GCF_003070985.1). Lineage (NCBI taxonomy): Eukaryota > Metazoa > Arthropoda > Insecta > Hymenoptera > Formicidae > Temnothorax > Temnothorax curvispinosus. Next base: position 8,355 of record NW_020213805.1, on the reverse strand, counting down.
AGAGCGAATATAAAGAAAATCTTTTCTTGTTTTTCTTGCGTATTGTAACTAGTGTTTTCAGTTTTTCGTTAACTAGGACACATTTTTTATTTTTATCATTATTTCTTGTTCGTTTATACATTCGACACATGTATAAGTTATTTAACAAATTTTGAAAAAAGATAATATCTTACATTTATAATTAGCGTTAATATAAAAAAATACTTTCTTGTTTTTTGGTGAGCATTCATTCCTACGATTAGATTGATTAGTAATTACAACTGTTTTTAACTTTTAATTAACCAACGAAAAGATTTTATTTTTTTTCATAATTATTTTGTGTTGATCACATATGGCACATTCATGAGTCATTTAACGATTATTATTTAAAAACACTGTGATACACTAGATGTTATGTTGGCGTTAATAAAAAACAGAAAATATTTTCTTGTTTTTTGTTCAAATATTTAGTCTCATGATTAGATTGATTACTTATTAGAACTGCGTTTTTGGATTCTCATTTGCCAAATTTTATTTTATTTCTTTCATAATTATTTTGTGTTGATCACAATTAGCACATTCATGAGTCATTTAACGATTATTATTTAAAAACACTTTGATACACTAGATTTTATGTTGGCGTTAATAAACAAAAGAAAATATTTTCTTGTTTTTTGTTCGAATATTTAGTCTCATGATTAGATTGATTAGTATTTGGATTCTCATTTGCCAAATAATATTTTATTTCTTTCATAATTATTTTGTGTTCATCAAATTTGACACATTTATGAGTCATTACCGATTATTATATAAAAATAATGTAATGCATTAGATTTTAAGTTTGCGTTAATTAAAAAAAGATACTATATAATTTTTTCTACATCAGCCATTTAATTTTATTATACATCGATAATTTGTGTAACTACTGGTATTGAAAAATAAGTTGGTACGTTACATTTTAAGTTTGCGTTAATATAAAAAAAATGTTCTCTTGCTTTTTCTGCGCCCATTCATTCTTATCATTAGAGTCTTTGATGAGCCACGTAAAATTAAAACATAAAGCACTAATGAATTATGAGGTGCAATGCAATTTTGCAGATTGCTTTTACAAATACACTTGTGTTCATTCATTAGTAAGACATATAAAAAATAAACATTGTGTGCAAAAATTATCCGAAGAATCATTACCTTGTGAAATAGCTGAAGTACCAAGTAACTTGAATAATGATATTGTAGATTTAACTAAAGAAACAAATGCAGTACTACAACATTTAAATATTCCGACTGAATCATTGAAAGACAAAGATGTACCGGAAGCTTTATGCAATAACGAAGAACTCACTATTGATACTTTTAAAAGTAAAGTTTTCAATTTTTCTCTTTGCTTGGTTACGCAGCTGTATGCCTATGGAAGTTTAAATAGAAAAGTAATTCATAAAATTATCGTTGATATATGTACAACGTACATTAATAATTGTTTAGATTTTTTAAAATGTAAATTTTAAAATAATATTGAATTACATAATATGCTAGACGTGATGAAAAATGGTTTTGACACATTTAGAACAGAACATTTGACGTTAAAATTTTTGAGTGAAATAAATTATTTTCCGCCGAAAAAAATCGTTGTTAAATCATTTTTAAAATATGGCAAATTAAAAGGTAGAAGGCGTTTCGTAATCTGTAAAAGTACATTGACTATAATACCTATAAAATTGATGTTAAAAAATTTTTTAGAAATGCCAATGGTTTTTTCTGTAATAATGAAGCATATAGAAAAATGTAATAAAAGTGTGCTCATTAATTCGGTAATGAAAGGTGATTTTTGGAACACAAACGTAGCTAATCAAGCTAAAAAAATTATTTTTCCTATAATTTTGTATTTTGATGATATCGAAATAAATAATCCTTTAGGGACGCATAGAACCATCAACAAAATTGGAGCAGTGTACTGCTCTATTCCAATTTTGCCCACGAAATATGTTAGTAAATTGGAAAATATTTTTTTATGGCAATTACATAACTCTCAGGATCACAACACTGTAGGAAATAAACAAATTTTTAATTTCATCATAGAGGAAATCATTGATCTTCAAAATAATGGAATTATTATTAACATTGATGGAGAGGAAAAGAACATTTTTTTTGTTTTAACTTACATAGTAGGTGACAACTTAGGACTAAATACAATTCTTGGTTTCTCAAAAAGTTTTAATTCCTCACATTGTTGTCGAGTTTGTACAGTTCCTAAAGATAAATTACAAAAACAAAAGAAAGAAAAACCAGAAATGTTAAGAACAAGAGCAAACTACTCTACACATTGTAGTGAAAAAACTTTTGGAGTTAGAGAAAATTGCGTATTTCATGTAATATCAAATTATCACGTAACTCAAAATTTTTCAGTGGACCCAATGCACGATTTATTTGAAGGGATATGTAGATACGATTTGGCTAAAATTTTGAATAATTTTATTAATACAGAGAACTTTTTTACTTTAGATGTTTTAAACGAAAGAATTAAGTGTTTTAATCACGTTTCCGACTCTAATGTTCCACCACCTTTACAATCAGAATCAATTAAAAAAGAATTAATTATATTATCAGCATCTGAGATGCATTATCTAGTAAAAAATCTCTGTCTGTTCGTTAGTGATTTAATTGAAAGTAATAATAAATATTGGCAATTATATTTAATAATGCGTAAAATTGTGTGTATAGCAATAGCAGAAGCTATTAACGAAGAAATTATTAAAAACTTTGAAAAATTAGTTTTCCAATACTTAACATCCCATTAACAATTATTTAAATGTAACTTCAAATTTAAACATCATATTCTGCTGCACTATCCCCGAATTATGCGTGCATTCGGTCCACTCAAAAATATGTCCAGTATGCGCTTCGAAGCCAAGCACAAGCAAATAAAAGAAACTAGTAAAATTATCACTAGTCGTAAAAACCCTTCGTACAGCTTAGCAGTAAAGCATCAGTTACAGTTTTCTCATAGACTAGTGCGTAATATTGGATTTTCTGATGATGATCTTTCTCATGGCATTCCTTTTGTAAAAGTTAGATTAACAAGTCAATTTGAAAGTTTTAAAGAATATTTACCTTCACATAATTTTTTTTATTATAACTGCTACTCTTGGGTAAGGATGAATGGGACGCGTTATGAAATAAATAACGTTATTAATTATAGTAAAAACGATTTTGGCGTTTCTCTCGGTAAAATAAAATTTATAATAATCGGCTTTGAAAAAAAAAATTTTTTTTTGTACTGCAAAATTCAAATTGTAGAACACTGTTTCCATTTAAGCGCTTTCGAAATCACAGAGACAGAAGAGTGGGGATTTGTAAGCCATGAAAATCTTGTAGATTATCGAGTACAAAATGTGCATACTATGTCCGATTCAAAACATTATGTACCTTCTAATAATTATATATATTAAAAAAAACGATTGATAAATAAAACACTTGTTCGTAATATTTCAATCTGTTTTTATTTATAAGCCCTCTACTGTGATATATATATATACCAATATAACATATAATATATGTTATGGTCAAAGCCCGTATAGCGCGGGCGTTCCATTAGGATTGATTGGTCAATGCGCGGAACAACCAAGCGTTTTGATCAAAGTCCGAATTACCTAGCTTCGCTACAATATTTATTTGATCTAAAAAATGCAGATCTTGAAGCAAGATGTGATTGTCTTGAACCAACGAAATATTAACTGTAAGTAAGTAATAATTCACTGAATTTTAATTCATAAATCGAAATGGTTATGTATTCTCAAGTAAAAATTTATTTTCTTTACGTTAATTTTTATTTGATTTAAGAAATGCAGATCTTGAGGCAAGATCTGATTATCTTGAATCAACGAAATATTTGCTATAAGTAAGTAACAATTCACTGAATTTTAATTCATGAATCGAAATGGTTTTGTATTCTCAAGTAAATATTTATTTTCTTTACGTTAATATTTATTTAATTTAAGAAATGCAGATCTTGAGGCAAGATCTGATTATCTTGAATCAACGAAATATTTACTAAAAGTAAGTAGCAATTCATTGCATTTCAATTCATAAATCGAAATAGTTTTGTATTCTCAAGTAAATATTTATTTTCTTTAGGTTAATATTTATTTAATTTAAAAAATGCAGATCTTGAGGCAAGATTTGATTATCTTGAATCAACGAAATATTTACTACAAGTAACAATTCATTGCATTTCAATTCATAAATCGAAATGATTTTGTATTCTCAAGTAAATATTTATTTTCTTTAGGTTAATATTTATTTGATTTAAGAAATGCGGATCTTGAGGCAAGATCTGATTATCTTGAATCAACGAAATATTTACTATAAGTAAGTAACAATTCATTGCATTTCAGTTCACGATTTTTCATTTTCTAGGAAATATTTATTTGTTCCAAAGAAAAATTGTATCTTGATTCAAATAAATATTTCTTTAGTACTATTGAACGAAATCATTTACTTGAAACAAGTCAAATTTCGTTAATTGTAATAAATTTTTTTTCAGTGTGTCTATACAAGGACAGATATAGTCGGTGAGCACTTCTTTATCGACGCTGATCGAGTTCGGCTACGGCTCCAGCATCCCCTTAACTCTAACTAAAATTTTTATATGTAGAATAATGAGAAGATGTATATTATGAAAGAATCATACAATTTCCATTTTAAAAAATGGAGATGACCTTTACCTGACCTTAAAGATTCGATTTTTTCGAAAATTGATTTCATCAATGATTGATTTATTTGTGTCCCTTGATATCTTACATTTGTCTGAAACGTTTCCTCGTCTCTTCCATATTTTTCGAGATATTTGTTTGGAGTATTTAAAATAACATACCCTGTATATATGTATATGTATATACATATACAGGGTCTGCAAACAAAAAGTGTCCACCATCTATATTTCAGAAATGGCTTAAAATTATGAAAAATATCGAAATACGTGTTTGATCATTTCAAGGGGCAACTCATTTAAGGGGATTGGGAGTCGTCTCCCCATGGGATTGCCCTAAGGGAACTCCAAATCCCTAAAAATTTCAAATGATACGTCTTAAATTGTATATCGTTAGAAAGAGCATAAAATAAGAAAAATTTGGCTCAAACCAGAGGTTGATACGTTGACTCATTCGGAAATTATTTTCCTAGCAAAAATAAGAAGTTAAAATAAAGAAGAATCTTCATGAATGTTTGTTTGACATTTACGTGCGCGTTTGCGAGAGTTCGTTAAGAGATTAGAAACGTTATTTTCTTACTAGAAGCATTTAATAATTTACTTGCATTTACTTAATAGAATGTATAAAATCAACAAGGTCGGGAAATATTCTGCAGATTTTGAGTACTGTTTACAAATACAAACCAAATATGACCATTTCAAACACTTCCTACGAATGTAAGCAGCTGTAAATTACTGGAGCACAGAAATGATCATAACTCGGAAATAAGGTCAAATAGGACATATGTTTATGTTTTTTCATTGTTTTTATGTCCTGAATCTACCACTACAATACTTCCCACTTATTAGGAAACACCTGTATAGATGTATGTATGTATGTACATATTACATAAGTACAGTTGTCGAATGTCAAACGTTAAGAAAAGTAGAAGATTAGGAACAAGATGTTAAGGCTATGGTCCATTTGGTGCTACAAATGCTTTGAAGCGTTCTTCATCTTCTTCGTTTTTCTTCACTGAAAGAAAAGAGAAGAGGAATACTTCGAAGTGCATTTGTAATGTTAAATGGATCGCAGCTTAAGTAAACATAAATAGAACTACACACCATTAATTTTTAAAATTATAAGAGGAATGACTAAAAATAGGATAATTATGACAACAGGTAAGGAATTACACAGACTAAAACCAAAGGAGAATATACGAGACAATGCAATAAAATTTTATATGTAACAAAAACAGATGGAATTATTCTGTATGGTTAAAATATTGCAAAAATATTGGAGATACTGATTGAAAAAGTGCAGAAAGAAGAAGAAAGATATATAATATTTGAAAAAGATTATATATTGTTTTTTAATTATATTAAATAAATGAAGCACTAAAAAAGTATAAAATAAAAAAAATTTTTTTAATAGAACTAACCAACCAACTTCAAAAAAGCTCTAAAAAGTAAAAAAAATATAAAACTTTTTTATTTAAAAAAATTTTGTTTTTAGTTTTTTTGAAGTCAGTTTTATATTTTTTTAAATTTTTGAGCAATTTTTAAAATTTTAATTGTTTCTTCAATTTTTTTAAATAGATTTATATATCAATTTCTATGTGACATAACAGTCACATGTAAAATTTAATTTCATGATAAAAAATTAAATATAATTTATTTTTAACCGACTTCAAAAAGGAGGTTCTCAATTCGGCGAGTATGATGTACGTGGATATGTCTACGATTTTTCTGAAACTACTGTATGGATGCGGTTTTCACTGTAGAGCAATCCTCGCTCCGGAAAGTTTTAGTACATAAAATATCGCGTTAGAACATCAGGGTACGGAGCAGTAAGGAAATTATGCATACTTAATAATTAAATTAATTACAAGCAAGTAATAAATTATTATTTTTGATTCGTATCAATTGAATAACGCACTAAAAAGGTATAAATTAAAAAAAATTTTTTTAAATAAAACCGATTTTAAAAAAACTAAAAAGAATGAAAAAAATTAAAAAATGAAGCTTTAAAAGGTATGAAATAATAGAGAGACATTTTAAGAATTTTTTTTAATGTTTTGAAGTCGGCGCCAAATTAATAATTACTAAATCAACTTAACGTCGCCTTCAAAAAATTGAAAGAAATACTTCGTGTTTTTTTTTTGCAAAACTGGTGCGCACTGTGCACATTAAAGCCGTCGTACACACAAACCAACGTAAAGTATGTTTAATATAAACGGGTTAAGTCACAAAATCCTCAATATTCTTTATTATAGTATTTGGTAAAATATATATTGGGTATTTTATCAGAGAGTCGAAATATTTGCATTTTACTTTAAATATTAGAGAAATCAGTATACAACGGCTTTAATGTGCACTGAGTGCGCACTGCCAATGAAAAACGCTATTAAAAATATCATTAATTTGGCGCCGATTTCAAAAAATTGAAAGAAATTCTTAAATTCTTTATTTGTTAATTTTTTCATTTTTTATTTGTTTTAGTTTTTTTTTTAATCCGTCCTATTTTAAAAAAATTTGTTTACGTTGATTTATCGTATGACAAAAAAAAGCAAATATGTTTCTTTAAATTTTTAAACAATAATAATTATAGTTGATATAACTGATGCTATAAATCATGATCACATCAACGATAAAGATGGCTACAGCGTGTTTTATGTAATATATAATTTTTTTATTATTTATGATTAAGGTATTATAAAGTTAAAAAAAATAGAAGAAAGAAAAAAGAAAAAAGGAAAGAAAAGAGCCAAGAGGCAGAAAAAAGGAGAGAGAGGAAGAGGGAGACAAAGAGACAGAGACAGAGGGAGGGAGGGAGGGAGGGAGGGAGAGAGAGAGAGAGAGGGGGGGCAGAAGGAGAGAAGTAAAGAGAAAGGAAAGAGGGAGAGCAAGAGAGAGAGAATTAGTGAGAATAGGAAAAAATGGCTGCAAAATGCGAAAAGAGGCAAAATTAATACGACAGGATATGAATTTAAGGGAATAGATTGAATAAATGGGGATAAAATTGAATAATAGGACATGAACAAAAATCAGAGAGAATCAGAGAAGATAAAAAAAAATGAGAGAAATAAAGAGAAGACAATGAGCGAAAATGAAGCATTATGAATGAGAACAAGTAAAAATAAAAAAGAATGAAAGAAGATAAAGCAGTAAAATGCAATAAAATTAGAAAAATGATGCAGAATGGATGAGAAATGAAGAAAACTATATAAAGATAGTGGAAGGAGACTACATAAAGATAGTGGTGAAAGAACGTAACTGAGAGTAAATCAAACAAAATAAAACAAAATGAAATAGAAAGTGAGAGAGTAAGTAAGAATAAAAAAAATTGAAAAATTACAAAGGAGTCTAAAAAATAAAATAATATGTGATTTATAATTAATAAGAGAGGGAGAGGGAGAGGGTATAGAAGTGGAAACGGGTGGTTAGCGAGCGCGATAGAGAGCGAAAAAGGCGTAGAGTGAGATTAGGAGTAGCAGCAGAGAGGAGAGTGGTGGAGAGAAGAGAAAAGTGGCAAAGGCGGTGGAAGTGGTGGCGAGAAGCAAGGACGAGTAAAAAAGGAGATATTAGTTAGTAACGGTGGGTGGTCAGAAAGAGGTTAGGGACACCTTAGAGAGAAAGTAAAGTGGCAGGCGGTTGAGAGGTGGCGACATTGTGGGTGAAGAGTAAGAAAG
>NW_020213804.1:0-2612 GCF_003070985.1 Temnothorax curvispinosus | reverse complement strand
ATTAATATGTTATTAATTAATTTTAATGTTATTAATTACGTAATTAATTATATAAATAAAATTAATATAACATATAACACAATATATGAATATAATTATAAGTAATTATATTAATAGGTTATATTACATTAATTTTTAATGTTACACATGTCTTGAAAATAAAAATTAATTTATAAAATAAAATTGTGTATTTAGTTTATTCTTTTATACTAACCCCGATATTACAGTATCCAGTTGATATCTTAAGATTTTCCGCGGCGCACAAGATACATTTCGTGAACCTCCACCTTGTATAGTTCACTTTGACAGCTATCATAACCGTTCACTACGTGTATACAGAGATGGTAGATTGCGATCTCAAAATTTCTGCGCGTTCCAAAAATCATCAAAAAAAAAAAAGTGTTGCAACCTTTCCGTGAACGACTGTACATTTATTCAAAAAATATCATCCTTTTTTATTTATCATATCCACGAAACTTTTTGCCGTAATCTCCTATAACTTTATCTTTACTCTCCCTTTCAGAGTCATACTCATCTTCCCAACACCCTCCTAAGTTTCCTATTCTAATATTAAAATCACCTTTTATAATAATATCCTCTCCTTCGCATCCTTTGCGTTGCTCTGTTATTTTCGTCATTATCTCTTCAACATCTTTTTTTGCTCTTACATTATATACTGTAAAAATATTTAGTCTTTTTTCCTCTTTTATTATTCTCGTTCACGCAATTCTTTCTGTAATCATTACATTTTTATTTTTCTCCGCTTCTGACTCCCAATCTTTTCTAATGCCTGTTAGTAAACCTCTTTTCCTAGGGAGGGTAGGGCACCCTTCCTCTTTTCTCTTACAACGTTAATGTTTTCCCAGTTGTGTGTATTCGTAGACCGAGAGCTGGCTACGAAAATACCAACGTTATTTCTTTAAGAAAATTTTTAACCGATTTTGGCAATGTTGCAAATTAAGAAAAGGCAAGTCTGACTGCTGGCCGCTGGTGCGTTTAGGGGGGGCGTACGGCCTTAGGTGTAAAATATCGAGGGTAAAAAACGTCATATCTATAAGGCTAAAAATTTTTTTGTTTGTACTATATAATATTGTAAAGTACTCGCAAATGTTGCCAGACCTGTAGGTGGGGTCTAAAGTATCGCCAGATCAGGGTATAACTACTTAAGACTTGATAACATTCACGTCATTTCTGTAAAGTTGAAATTTTTTTTGCTTATTGTATACGTGTTTAATAATCTGTATATGAAATGACAATAAAAAATCTCGAGTCTAACATCGTACCAGACGTCGCCAAAAATCTCAGTATCTATGGAATCTACTGTAAATTGCAGGCAGCAACAATTAATTTTATTACTTAAATTTTTTACGTATTAAATTTAAAATGTTTTCTGTTAATAACAATATTATTTACGAACATTTTTTACGGGGGGAAGGGGCACACAAAAATTTCGGTTCTAAAACCTTGGCAGACTCCGACAAACAAATCGTAGAATATAAATGTTCAACTTTTTTTAAATACGTTTTAAATTTAAAATGTTCTGTTAATAAAAATAATAAATTCTTTTTGTTTTATTACAAAAATGGAAATTTTTAATTTTTAAACACGTGTTCGCGAGATACAATGAGTGGTGTGTCGCGGGCGGCGCGCGGTAACGCGCGGTATGTACGGGGCGGAGCCGGTACTTTCGGTGGTCTTGCGGGCCGAATCGCGTTACAAAGGGTATCGGCGCGGGCGGCGCCGGTTTTCCCGGGCGGTGCGGATCGGAGCGCGGGAAAATGGCGCGAGGCGGGGATCGCGAAGCGCGGGCGAGATCGCGGTAATTCGGCGCGGTAGGCGGCGGGATCGAGCTTAGCGCGAGGTCGGTCACCGAGAAGCGTTCGGTGGAGGCCGACTGCAAGCGTCGAGAGTGGATGAAGCTAATCGTCAACCGAGACGCACTCAGCGAAGACAGATAAGGCCGGAGGCGCTCTACCCTCGTTTCAGACAGGCTTTGGATGGAGGTAGCTGGTCGTTTACCGAGACGCACTCGGCGAAGACAGAGAAGGCCGGAGGCACTCTACCTTCGTATCTGACTGGCTCGGGATAGCGGATGCAAGAGTTCAGGATCGGTGTGGTCGGTACGACGGATGATCGGGAATCGCGAATTGTGCCAGCGACGCCGGACTTATATACGCGTCGCGGCGGCGTCGCGGCGTGGTGGGGGTAGCGACGGCGATCGCGAGCGCCGGAACCGTGCGGCGGAACGATCAGTGATCTCGGCGTCCCGACGCTGCGATTGCGCTCGGCGGTCTTCGGCCGCCTTTGGCACCGCTCGGCGCGGTGAGACAGTTGCCGCGTTAAGTCCGTTCGCGGACTTTTTAACATTATGTGCTAGCGATTCAAAATACGTTGGGCACACCGTGCCCGTTCTTTACCCCCGCGGGTGGTCGGCTGGGTGGTCTCGGCGTGGTGTTTTTGCCGGAACGATGCATATTTGGGGGTGCATCGTTACAAGAGTCAAAATGGCGACGAAGACAGTGATGATAACATCGATGATGATGATGATGATGATGATGATGATGATGATGATGATGATGATGATGATGATGATGATGATGATGATGATGATG
>NW_020213803.1:0-1526 GCF_003070985.1 Temnothorax curvispinosus | reverse complement strand
ATAACTCGGAAAATATTAACGTCCCGTCTTTTTTATATTAAAATTTCTGTATCTAACTTAAAAATATACTATTAAAGTATTGTTTGCAAGATTTTGCATACCAATAGTGTTGCATTCACCTAACTCAAAGTATTATATCAAATATAATTTTCATGAATTAATATTTAATTGGAAATGTTCTTCGCATTAAATTAGATCAAGTTTTGTTATAAAGCAGACTTATATTACTTATTTGTGTGGGTTGGTTTCTAATTCAAAATATAATTCAAGTTTAAAACACGTTTCAAGTTGACTATTAATTTATGAATTTATGAATAATTATGAAAATTAGATTTGATCTGTTCTGGTTTGGTTTAACTCTCTGATGCCCGATTTCACCAACGTCGTTTAACTTGAACCTTAGTTCAATTTACTCTTTATCTGTTTCTATGGAAAACTGTTAGAAAGAGACTGCTCGGGGGGGTGTTAATCGCCCCGGATTTGCGATCGGTCGATGAGATTTCGCGGTTCGAAGGACCAGAGGGGCAATCCCCTCACAAGTTTAATTAGGCGAATAAAGCGAAAGCAATCGAAAAGCGACTCACCGTATCGTTGCCCGATGGTCTTGTGGTGGTCTCGTGGCGTCCTCCCCGTGGTGATGGAGAGCGGAAGGCGTGCAGCAGGCTAGGATGTGCAGGCACTCGCGTGCCGCGGCAGGCAGGCAAAACGTGCAATACGGCAAGCAGGCGATATAGCAGGCACATGTGCAAGAGGCAAGCACTCAAGCCCGAGATTACTGAGACGATTTGTCGAGCTCCGAAATTGCGGGTTCACTCGGTTACTCCGAACTGTGCGAGCGCAAAGCGAGTGTGTGTTCTCGAGTCCACGCTTGAACAGCGAATCCTCCCACGGTACTCCTCGGCTCGCGCACCTGCGAATCGTGGCCGGAGCGAGTACTCATGGTTCCAAATAATTGCGGGCCACCCGTGGGCGGGCAGCACGAGTCGGGTGAGTCGCGCGAGTGTTGCTATCTGTCGCGATCCGCCAACGTCTCGCGCGAGTCACGAAAAATACGATTTTGTACGTTACTTGTACGCGCAACTTATCAACTAATATGTACAACAATTAATGATGACGCGAACATCTGATATATACAGGCGAGCGCCAACCAGAGACAAAGAGTGAATTGAACTAAGGTTCAAGTTAAACGACGTAAGTGAAATAGGGTATAAAAAGTCAAAAATATTACTTGATAAATATATTGAGATGACTCTGACTATATAAAAGTGTACTTTCTTCACCAACTATTATAATATCAAATCTATTCCAAAATTTTTCAGGATTGGAAAAATTTTAACAGGACGAAAATTATTAGGGGAAATGGGGGCTAACTCGACACCGGGGCAAACTTGACACTAGTCTTTTTGCCAATTTAAATCTATCGTAGAAACTTGCTTTTCCTACTGTAAATGCGTCTTTATGTGTCAGTATTATCGACGGAATTTGGTAACACTCTGAGTTATAGTGTAATTATTAACGCGACATAA
>NW_020213802.1:0-1139 GCF_003070985.1 Temnothorax curvispinosus | reverse complement strand
TTGATTGGATCGAGAGAAAAGTAGGCCGCTTGATTTAACTTTATCGCAGTCTTAGACGTTCCATAAAGTTTATTTAAAATTTCTTTATGCAAACCAAGAGGTGTAAAAGAAATTACAAGAAATTCTGTTTGTCGAAGAGTCCTGGAAATCTAAATTGTGCAATTGAAAATTTGACGAAAAAATTGTGACAGACTTTCGTTCTGAATATTCGTGCCAAGTTGCAGTAAATCTTCGATGTTTGATAAAAAAAAATAAGAACTTTCTCCTTTTCTTGTTTTCTCTCTTTCTATCCAATTTATATTTCTGTACTTTAGACTTCTTAGAGGTAAAGAATCGTATCTTCAATTTCTCAGGTCAGATACAGCGTTATTGACTGCAGTTGTACTATTAAACATGTCAGTTAAATTTAATAAAAACTCAATAAATCAAATTACTACTTTTATTTTAAATATGAAAAATACATCATTTCCCTGTTTAAAACTTTAAATTCTGTTCTCTCTAAATATAATAATGGAGATACGATTCTTTACTTCTAAAGTACAGTCGATTTATGCATTCAAACTTTCTTTTACTTCTAAAAATGATATTATTTTTACTTATCTACACAAGACCTAAAAAAATATTCGAATAAGTGGTGTCTTAATACACTGAGAAAAAAAATTTTCTGCATTTTAATAAATATTAGTTTGCATACAACTGTGACTTTATTTATTAAAATGAAGAAAAATTTCCTTTTTATTAGTATATGTGTATTTACTGAGAAAAAATATACTAATAAAAAGAAAAATTTTCTTTATTTTAGTAAATGGAGTCACAGTTGTATGCAAACTAATATTTACTAAAATGCAGAAAATTTTTTTCTCAGTGTAGACAACTTGACAATTTAATTCGACAACCTCTCCGCAAAAATCTTTAATTGTCCGAACGATTTTTATATGCAACGACGAGGTCATATTAGGTCGAAGAAGTGAGCAAAGACGAGGAGCTCTCGTTACATATAAAGAGGCGAGCGTCGAGTATTTGTTTGGACGAAGAGTCGTCGGCCTCTCTAAATCGGGGTGGACGTCTCGATTTATCCGGACGGGGGAGGGTGACGGGGGAGAAGATCGATAGCATGTGATAATGCACGATCAGTGCAG
>NW_020213801.1:0-1130 GCF_003070985.1 Temnothorax curvispinosus | reverse complement strand
TTATATCTCTTGCTGGAAAGCTCCCATAGTACATTAAAAATATGTTACTTACATCTTTTTTTAGGTGTCAAAATGTTTTCTTGTGAAGATGCCTCTGTATTTGTTGGCCCTTCAAAGTCAGATAAGAACTCAGGAGGCACAATAGATTGTGGAGATGTCGCGGGAATAGTGACATTGTGAAAACTAGGCTGTGTTGAGCTACTATGTGCTGGAAGCAATGCAGAATTTCTCGACGGAATACATGTTTGAGGTGATGGGGTATTTCGGGAGCTTGTTGACACCGAAGAGAATGGCACGTTTTCAGGGCTTGATGGTGATAGTGAAGGTGATATTGAAGATCGAGGATTTTGGATTGTTCGAGCACTTGACGAAATGCAAGACAACGCTGCGTGTGCATTGATCGCCGGTTGTTGTTGATTAGCAGACTGCAAGTCAGAGTTTCTTGACAGTGAAATATTTTGAGGAATTGATGATTGTTGACGAGTACATGTTTGAGATGATGGGGTATTTCGGGAGCTTGCTAATGATACCGGAGAGAATGGCCTGCTTTCAGAGTTTGATGGTGACAGTGAAGATAATAATGATATTGAAGATCGAGGATTTTGGATTGTTCGAGCACTTGATGAATTGCAAGACAACGCTGCATGTGCATTGATCACCGGTTGTCGTTTATTAGCGGACTGCAAGTTTGTATAGGTTCTAAAACATTGAGGTTCAAAAACAGTATACTTTCAAGAATGCTTGTTATATTTTTTAGCTACATTACTTACTTTCTTGACTGAATATGTTCCGAAAGAAACATATTTTCATATAAAGGAAATCCTTTTCTTCCTGTAGTACTTTCACTACCGCTTCTTGTTTCTGCATCCCGTAACCTCCGCTCTTTTGAAAATCTATCCCTCAAGCGTATCCATCGTTTCTGACAATCTTCCACTGTAAATAATGTCATGTGTTTATTTCTGTAAATATATTTTAGTTGCAAATCTGTATAATTCCACATACCTGAACAATTCATAACAGATGCTATTTCCACCCATGACCGTTCACGTACATTTTTATCTTTAAAATCTTTTAAATTCTTTGCATAAATATGAGGATAACCTCTCACGACGTCGATAAAAGTAGCATCG
>NW_020213800.1:0-26399 GCF_003070985.1 Temnothorax curvispinosus | reverse complement strand
CGGTTTTTATGAACATTAATATGATTGTTGTAGATCGATTGTAGTGCAGATTTACAGTCAGATATAATGACGATATCTTTCTTCCTGTGTTCATGTTGTTGAATCATAAGTTGAAGAGCAGACTTGATAGCAAACGCCTCAGCAGTATACGACGAACACAAGCCCGGGAGACTAATCTTATATGCAATTTCTTGATCAGATATAACAATGCTAGCACCCGTCAAGCGACTCGTCACATCGAAAAAACCATCTGTGTAGATAATTTCCAAAGGAGAAGTCAGATCATGCTTCCTGATGACGTTACGAATGAGCACCTCATCTGGATATCGCTCATGCTTTCTCGACTCGTCAGTAACCAAATCTACGCAAGGTCTAAAAGTATGTGCGCCATAGTTGAAAGATTTCAAACTGTCTATGGGGTCTAATCCCAGTCCTGAATCTCAATTTACTCCAAATTTCAGATAACAGACAGTTTATAGGTCGGTAGACGAAAACGGCAATAATTCTCTCGGTCCAAGGTACGTTGAAATTTAAGACACAAACCGTTGTTGTTATAGGCTATGGCCTTAGTAATGAAGTTCCTCCCCAGCATAATCGCTCTATCTCTAAGTAGCATAATTTTAGCTTCAGCTATCAGGACGTTATTGGGAGTGCTGTTTCTGAATCCCAGGGCAGTGCAAATACCCATATATTAAGTCCTTTCCAGCTTAAGTTGAAATCCCGTGTAAACGGCGATTGAGGCCGTAAATCCCGTTTGAATTTCCCGCGCTTGATTTGCGAAGCGCTCGCGTAGATACACTCGCGCCTGGCGCCACCTAGAGCATTCTGATTGGTAGATGCATGTGTGCTGTGATTGGCTGTGGCAGATGTGCTGTGATTGGCTGATGCATGAGTGCACTGATTGGTAGTGAAGTTTTGCGAGGGAGACACTCCCTGTTTGAGGAGATTACTTGTACAACCGGCGTACGAGCAAGTAGTAAGAGTAACGCGCGGATCTTTCCAATAAATATTATTGCGTTTTATCGAGTTGACCCGTTAATCAATTAACCTGCAATCCTGACCGCCTTCCCTTACACCCGAGTCTCTAAGGAAGTATGTAAAAATGCCATAGTCTGTGACAGACCTAACCAAACTTTTGTAGAGCATGAGGGCCGTGTTGACTTCCAAGCCCTTTGACACCCTGCACAGATATCTCATAACAGAATTGGTCCTGTTAACTTTGCCTTTAACTTCTTGGACCTGACGATGAAAATTAAGGCTGTTATCAAGCCAACTCCGAGAAATTTGGCTCCGTCGCAATTGAATACGTCGCATCCCTGTATATTGATACTCAGGTTTTTGTCGACAAAGCCCGTTTGGTTGAATTCAACCAAAACCGTTTTCTTGGATTTGAGATCAAGGCCGATAAGTCTCAATTTCTCAGCAATGATGTTTACGGCTTGCTCAAGCAAGAGTCGATTGCGTCATCGATTATGGCCCGAAACGTACAGACCAACGTCATCCGCAAACTCTACCATTTCAACTCCTGCTGGGAGATCCTCACGGAGAGACCGAGTAAAAAGCGAATACAACGCCGGACTAAGCACGGCGCCTTGCGGGAGACCCCTGTAAACAAAGCGATCCACGAACTCACCAGAGTTGACGATAAATTGAACTTTTCTTCGGTATAGCCAATTGCGAACAAAATTGACGATACCCGCAGGACAGCCAAGCGCCAACAGCCCATCCAACATAATATGGAATTCCACGCTGTTGTATGCCGAAGAGACATCGAGGAAAGCAGCCAAAGTATATTCGCCCGCACTCAGTGCAGCTCGGATGTCCGATGTAATTTTGACCAAATTATCGGCACAAGATTTTCCCCTCCTGAAACTATTTTGTGACGAGCTAAATTTTTCTTCCTTTTCAGCCCACCAAATCAATCGCTCGTTGATCATGCGCTCCATGAGTTTACCAACGCATGATGAGAGTGAGATAGGACGCACCCTCCAGGGAGAGACTGGCCAACACGCCGCCATTTGCATGCAAAACAGCCCAGCAAGCAAGAAACGCCAAGAAACATTTTAACTATATTGCATTAACGTTACAACGTTGCTGCAATGTAGTTAAAATGTTTCTTGATGTTTCTTGCTTACTGGGAAAAAATAGGATTGTACGCGGCAAAATTTAAAGTGTACCAGTTTAAAATATCATAAAAATGTATATTATTTTAAATATAAAAATAGCAAAACGCGATAAAAAAATAATAAAACATTACTAAAGGAATTATAAGAAGATAAATAAGAGCGCAAATATTATTCGTGTGTATAGTTATAAAATATTTCAAATAAAATACAAATATCTACACGGTTCTACTTTGGACATTTTTCAATAAAAAATAAAAACATAAAAAGAATTTAAATAACAAATCCAGCATTAATATTTTGTTAACAGCAATATTTTTCTATTAATAACTTGTATTTTGCATTTATTAACGGTATTAAATTAATGATTTAACAGTGCTTGCTTAGCTTTTATTGGGATGTTTATTATTCTTTCTATAATTACGTACCTATTTTCAGAGCTATTATTGTATTTGTTAACAAAATATTACTTTTAGATTAAAAATAATTTTACTTGTTATAGATTGGTTAACAAAAAGCTTCATATAATATTAAAAATAATGTAAACTTTATTGTAAAAATCAATATCTAATAAGATTATAATTCTGAAGTACAATCTATAATCACTGTAAACTACAAAAAAAGTAAAAAAGTAAAAAACTATAAAAATAGTAAAGATACACGAAAGAGAAATATATAATCAGTAAATGACCCAGACAGCACACATGTTCAAAAGCGGGACATAAGACGTGTAAGACATCTTTTAGACATCTTTTAAACGTCTTACGAAAAGATGGCTAAAAGACGTCTTATGTCTCGATTTTGGACATGGTGCTGTCTGAGTAATAAATCACATTATCGTTATTAATAGGTATTTATTTGAAAAATTCCATTAATTAATGTTTTCACTCTTGCAAGATTGAACGGAATTTATTTGTTAGCTCCATCTAAAAAAGAAAAACCATTAAAATTACTTTCAATTAATTGGATATTTATATTAGATTTATTAATTAGATAATTATAAAGATGTTAAATGTTTATGACCATAGCACTGAAGAAAGTTTGATAATAGGGGTGTTCATAAAAATAATGAAACAAACCCAGATAGCACAAAATATCCTAGAAGCATCCTAAATATGTCCTTGGACATCCTGAAAAATGCTTCAAGATATCCTTCAGACATCCTGGATGTCTCTAGGATATCTTATACTATCAAGAAAATTATGAATTAAAATTACAAATTTTATTTTATTAAATTATGCATTGCCATGCTTTTACTTGCAAAAATAACAGATTTATCTTGTCGTAAATGAGATGAAATTTTCATACGAAACATAAAATCTACATATTATTTTTTCTTTTAAATTAGGTAACTTAGGTAATAAATATTTAATTTTTTGACATTTTTTAATAAAGAAATGTTTTAACTTAACTCTACTATTTTGATGTTTGCTATACTTAAGAAAAACACGGAATATTTTTTCCATCTGTAAAAAGAAACACAATGTCGCAGAATTAAGGAAAAATAGAGAATTACTATGCCAAGCTCTAAGCCGTGTAAGTAGATGATAAAAAGCATTACTGCTTCTCATTGATCCAGTAGCTGAAATACATGTAATACACATTTTATTATTTTTGAAAATACTTCTAAGTATATATCCACCAATTTGATATATTTTATTTAAATCTGTTTTAGTCCAAGAAATTACTGTTGTATTTAAATCATTATTAATGTTTTTATAAACAAAGTTATCAATTAAGGAACTTTTTGAATTGTGGTTTACAGTCAATACATCAAAGAAATCAGAAAAAAATGTTCTGTCATCTTCTTCATAACTGCTATTACTAACATTCTTCATAAATTGAGACACTGTAATTAATTTTAAATTCATTTTAAACTGAAGTGCATTAGGAATAACATTTTTACGTCTTACAGTAGAAAAAAAGTTTTCAATACAATCTTGCGTCAATCGTGCAGGTAAAAAAAATTTAAAATTTTGTTAGTAGCCATACTATAGGGGATTTGAAACCGGGCGCACTTGATAGCGGCTCGGGGGCAGAAAGCGGAACGCGTGGGGGCCGCTGTAAGCGGTGGGCGAGGGGATGGCGTCGGCAGACGGGGGCCGCCCCGCCGCTGCTTTTCTAATCCGGGATAGTGGGGGGCAGCGAGGGGCGCCACAACTTTCACGCGGCGCGGGGGGGGGGCGGGCCATTCCGAATTTCCCCTCGCGCGACCGAGGCGCCTCTCCGCGGATGGATCCCCCGTCGCGACGGCGGTGCGTCGGTAATTGATCGAAGGTCCACGGCAATCGATCGTCGTCGTCGTCGTCGGAGATCTTTCGCGTCTCGAC
Source organism: Temnothorax curvispinosus (assembly GCF_003070985.1). Taxonomy (NCBI): domain Eukaryota; kingdom Metazoa; phylum Arthropoda; class Insecta; order Hymenoptera; family Formicidae; genus Temnothorax; species Temnothorax curvispinosus. The sequence continues at coordinate 21,946 of NW_020213800.1, read as the reverse complement.
TCGCAATGCGGACTGCGGACGCTTTCGCGTCATCGATATTTTCAATCGCGCACGCATCGTGTTTATTTCTATTTTAATATTTATTAACCCTTCGTCAGACAACGTTATTTGAGATCTTCAAAACGTTATTAAGAAGTACATATTCGCAAGTAATAATAATATTTCATGGATACATATATAAATGCAAGATATTAGATCGCATCGTGTTTATTTCTATTTTAATAACTACTGAAATCTACATTGCAATAATCGTACAGACAGAAACAATTTCAACGTACGCGACATTTCGTCGTCGTCGTCGGAGATCGTCTCCGTTTGCGTGATCGCGGTTATCTCTCAAAGCTATTTCCAGAGTTATCTGCTGCCCTATTGACATCCGTCGAGCGATAAGCGCGAGGCAACGCGAATTTTCTCGCGCAATTATATCGTCAGTTTGAAGTTTGCGAAGGTTCTATTTTTAAAAATAATTACTGAAATCTACATTGCAATAATCGTACGGACAGAAACAATTTCAACAACGTACGCGACTTTTCGTCGTCGTCATCGTCGGAGATCGTCTCCGTTTGCGTGATCGCGGTTATCTCTCAAAGCTATTTCCAGAGTTATCTGCTGCCCTATTGACCCCGTACATCCGCTGTCAAATCGTTATCGGGCGCTATATAAACGCGGGAAGAACGCGAATTCTGACCTATTGACATTCGCCGAGCGATAAGGGCGAGACAACGCGAATCCTCGCGCAATCGTCAGTTTGAAGTTTGTGAAGGTGCGAGAACGTTGATGCTCGTAGTTCGCGCGGTACATCTGTATGGAAAGAAATAGTGCCATGGAGAGTCAAATGAAAAATAAAGAGGCTCTAATGTCGTTGTTGGACGAGCCGTTCGAGGATCAGGTCGTAGAAGTCGAACGCACCTCGACGGATATCGAGTCGGTCAGTTTCGCTTTGCTCGATCTGCTGCGCGAACCTGAATGTTCGGCGTCGCAGAATTTGAGACTGTTGCTCGCAAGCGTCTCGGAGTACCTGACGACTATGAATCAGAAGCGAACCGATTGCGACGTACGTAGTATGCGCGAGGGCAGCAACTTAAAGAGCGTGCTGACAGAGCTCCATAAATTGTAGCTGAAGAAAGGTCCTAAGAGTCCTACCTGTTCCGTGAATGAAATGTATAATTTCATTCGTGATCAACTTCCGTCGAAGTTGTATTCATTATTAGTGAGTGATCTAATGACACAAGATACCTTTTACGAATGAATCAATTATCACGACAAATACGTCAAAAAATTTACCCGTCGGTGCGGGAGGGGATATCCCCGCCGCGGTTTCGACGGATCATTCGTACAGCGTGGAGAAGCGAGACGAGAAGGAGGAGGAAGTAGGATGCAGCGGCGGCGGCGGGCTCGACGCGTTGTTCGACCTGACAGAGTCTGGTCGCGATCTCGATCGTATTCCGCAGCATATATCGAAGATGAAAGATCGACGGATGCTTACCGTGAGGTCGCCCGGGGAGATCGGATCACAGTTGATCCGTCTGGACGTCTACGACATCAAGGATATCGCGAACAAGGAGAGACGTGATTGGTGGAAATGCGCAAAATTGCGATCTCAGATCCTGACCACTTTGTCGCGTACGGATCGCAAGCGACTATTAGTGCGTCAGTTATTGGATCAAGCGGCGGACGGTTTGAGGAAGATTCCCGGGGTTACGAAGGAGACGAGGAACGTCATACATGAAAGCGGCCGGAGCGGCGTTTAAATATATCGCGAATATGTACGTCTTAAAAATGTTTTTTGAAAAAAGACTTATTATATTCTTTTATCAAGATACACGTTTATTCAACTTTTTTTTCATTACAGAGGTACATCATACCGCGAGCCGTCAGGGGCCCCTAGTAAAACCACCCACTACTCTACAAAAAAAAGTAATATGTAGGAAAAAAAAATACATTATCTTAACTACAACACGGCTGTCTCATTTCTATAATACAATAAAAAGCGTTACAGAATGTCGAGACGCGCGCGACGTTCTGCCCACCAATCGTGTAAGCGATATCTATTTCCGAATGACCTCTCACCCGCGTCGCGATATCAAATACCGAATCTTCAGAATTAATATCATGTATTTATATATGTATCATGAAATATTATTACTTGAAGATATTACGCTGCGTTTAAATATATATATAATATATTGCAAATATGTACTTCTTAATAATGTATTGTTTAAAGTCTATGTTTCATTGTACTGGGACGATGGGTGAATATTATACAAATTCAATTTCATCATTGGCGCTAACGTCAAAGCGAAATCGTCACGTTCGCCTTGTCGACGCTCATTTTCAGCCTTTCACGAATTGACACCTTTACCGAGACTTCCCACCCGGGTCGCGATCGCTGAAAAAAAGGAACGCATCGCTCGTTACGTCGGTCACTCGCGCTTCGATCGAGCGGTGACGCTTATCGCTTCTCGAGGGTCAAGGGGTCGAGGTGGGAAACGTATCGTTATCTCTCGACGATGTCGCTCGCGCGCGTAATTACGTGCGCGATTATTATCGTCGTCGCGGTAAATTGTAAATCGAGTGAAAATGAGATTGCGATCAGTTATCTGCAAAAATATGGGTATCTGGATAACAGCGGTGCACAGCGATTTTCATCGTCCTACAACACTACACAGGAGTTACATCGAGCCGTCTCACTGTTTCAAGAATTCTATCGACTACCAGGCGACGGCGAATTAAACGAAGAAACGCTGAATCAAATGGGCAAACCGCGATGCGGCGTCGAGGACATTTCGGAGCGCACGTTCGCTCCGCTTTCGGACAAATGGCCGAGGAAACATCTCAAATGGAACTTTCATCTGGCCAACGACATAATCTTGAAAACGACCCGAGCCGTGTTTGATCTGTGGGCAGCGAATTCGTCATTGACGTTCGAGCGCGATTCACTGAATCCCGATATTTTGATATCGTTTCGTGAGGGGCGTCACGCGATGCTATACTCCCGACGAAACGAACCGTGTTCGTCTGCGTTCAGAGGTCCTAACGGAGATGTCGCTCACGCGTTCTTTCCCACCGGAGACCCCAATTTCGTCTCGGAGGTGCACGTAGACAAAGCGGAGACGTGGCACATACAGCTGACTAAGAATCCCCCGGGGATGTACAATTTACTTCAGACATTGACGCACGAGATCGGTCACGCTTTAGGCTTGCCGCACACCTTCCGCGAAGATTCGGTGATGTTCGCGTTCGTGCCTGAGAAGACATTCAACTTACTCTAGAGGACGTTCTTTCCATTTAACACCTGTACGGCGCTAAAGAAAACGCTAAAGTTCCAAAAGTAATAACGACGACGACACCGACGACTACCACAACGACGACGACGATAACAACGACGAGTACGAAAGACGTCGAGATGGATCTGTGCACCTTGCGAAACGTGGATACCGTATTGATAACGAACGGTCGATTGTACATCTCGCACGAACGATACATGTGGTCAATCGATATAGACGGGAAAACGTACAAGAAACCCTTGCTATTGACGGACTACATGAAATTTCTTCCTAAGAATTTCACGCGTCTGACGGCCGCGTATCAGACGCCCTCGGGCAATATCATGCTGTTCGCGAGCAATATGAGCTACATGATCACTTATCCGCGTCTAACGCTAGTTTCAACTTGGCCAAGATCTTACACAGATCTCAGAATTCCCGATACCGCCAGGAAGGTCAACGCCGTGCTGAACACGAACGAAAGACGAACCTTCGTTATATACGACGATAATGTTGTGGGCGAGATAGACGATTGTTCGATGAATATCGTTAAGTACTACCACATCGACATGATATTTCCGGGAATACCTCACAGCGTATCGTCGGCCTTTCGATACATAGACGGTAATCTGTACTTTATCAGTAAAAACCGATTCTACAGATTCAACAAATTTACGAAAACCGTAACGGTATCCGGCAAATTTGATCTTAGGATCTTCGGTATTACCTGCCCGAGACAGGGACTGATGATGCAACTGCGAGATCTATTGAGTCGATTCGTTCGAATTGACGCGAGGGAGACGTCGAATAGAGAAGAGGAAGAATAGAACGATTCGACGTATCCCCTCCTTTACATGTCACTCCTGAGAATGTTATTGAAAGGAGGGGGAATCGTAATTTATTTCTTAAAATATATTTCGCCTCAACTTTCCTCGAACGACTCATTCTCGCGTGATCCGCCAACTGCACCGCGATAACGGAGAAAAAAAGAGAGAGAAATGTGTTCGACGTTACACGCCCCGTATTTCGAACAGCGCCAATCCGACGACGATCTCGAGAACGGCGTCGATAACGCGAAAAGAAGAAGAAGAGTCGACGAGCAATCGACGGAATTAGAGACTCCGTTTTTGAATCGGGGCAACGTCGACTGCTGGAAAAACATGTGGTGAGTTCGCGACGATCCCGTATTGCTCGCCTACGATATAACAATAATTTTTTTTAATTATTTTCAGTCACAGCAACGACGACGTCAGTACATCGAAACGTGACGCCGAACGTCATTCGGTGCGAATTCTGGAAAGAAGATACCTATTAACTAAAACGGGGTACAAATTCATAGACGTCGGTATCACAGCCGTACTCCCGTGTTACATACACATCGTCATAGGAGATTGTCGCGGCAAGGAGATCTCACTCTCGCCTGAAACGTGGAAGGAACTCATCGATCGTAAACGCGCGGTGTTGTCCCATCTACAGCGCGGAAAGAACGAGCGCGCTCCACCACCGATGTGCTTCGAAAACGGAAAACTAAAATTACGATTTAGCAAGATTAACACTCTGTCGACCCTACGCCTGGAAACGTCCACGACTCGTATGATCGTGTCGACGAACACCGTGCTCCTCATGTTCGACCTAGAACTTTGCGTCAACAGCCTCGTGAATTCGTTGCGCGCGATCATCAACACGATCGACGCAAATCTGACGCGCTTCGTCGCTATTGCGGCCACCGTGACGGATCCCGCGAACGTCCCAAGAGCGATACGCGAGAGCGAATTCTTTGATCGCAATGACATCGTTGACTGCGAGTTAGTCGCTCTGTGCTTCGGGAATATTGAGAAATTATTGTAATCACATATTATTATTATTATTAAAAAAAATAAAGAGAGAAAAAAAACCCCTTTATGGAACCTCGTTTGATTATTTTTTTTCTCCTCCTCCTCTCCAATAGAATCACATACGGATAAAAGAAGAAGTATGACTGCGAAGGTTAGAGAATGATAAAACATATATTTTGTTTTTAAAATACACATAAGTTTACATTAAGGCGAACAAAAAAATAATATGTATAGAAACTATAACACCGCCGTTTTATTTATCCATGGGTTATGCGAACAGTTCATTCCTAACCACTTCACGTATACGTCGTCGCCTCGCCTACGCAACACTTTCTCCACAAGATAAACGTCGGGGTCGGAAACTCGCAGCAACTCATGCTCGTAAAATCCTCCGGCTATCGGTTCCCCGCGGTAGTCTATCAACAGATACGTCACAGGATTGGTACGTTGTACTTTAGCTACACGGAAGATTTCGGTAATCCAGTTAGGGGTATAGCCCTTTTCGAACAGCGTCTTGAATTTGCTCATGCGCACCGGATCGTTTACCCTGAATCTACCCGGAGCGGCGATCTTCGCGCGACTGTACACCGTGGACAAGAGTCTCTTGGCGACGGCGGGTGTCACGTCCATCGGTCGCATCCCGATCGTTCTATGCCTGCGGTGGTTGTAATTCGTCAGCAGACGCGGCAGCGCATCGACCCACGCGTACGATCCGTTGAGCGTAAAGAGTTTCCACATGTCGTTCTTCAGCGTGCGATTGAATCTCTCCACCACCGACGCCTTCATCACCGAGTCCTACGTCGAGTAGTGATTTGTATCGCGTTTTTTTATAATCTCTCGCACGTTAGCGTTGTAGAACTCCTTTCCCTTGTCCGTTTGCAGATTCCTCGGATATCGCGCGTCCTCGCAAAATATCCTCAACAGGGCCGCGGCTACTTCGCTTCCGCTTTTGCTCTTGAGCGGTAACGCCCACGCGTACTTGCTCAACACATCGATAACCGTTAGTATGTAATAGTAACCCTTGTGTCGCGCGTAGGGACGCATCTCGACCACGTCAGCCTGTCACAGATCGTCGTAACCGCGCACCACGACGCGACGTCGCGGGAAGTTTCTCCGCGCCGGTGCGTGCAGCTCCTCCACGAGTCTCCGCTTCTCGGCACTCATCATTGCGCGCGTGTATTCCTCTCTCGACTGCACGAAAAAAAGACGGCTCATCTACCTCTTTATTGACCTTTCCTCCTGTTACCGCGAATGTTCGCTATCTCTCTCTCGAACGATTCCTTCGTCACGATTCCTTCAATCTCGCGGAATTTGGCTAGAAAGTCGTTCATTGCGATCTGCGCGCCGAGTATCTGTCCCGTCTGCGTGGATTTAGAGTTTTCCAAGTTCTGTATCTGGTTTTCAATCTCCTCGAACTTGGTCAGAAACTCGTTCATCGTGATTCTGAGTCCGCTCATGACGTTGTTTTCAGTCTCCTTAAATTCGCTCAATGTGGTTCTGAGTCCGTTCACGTCGCCGTTTATCCTATCCACCTCACTTTTCACCGACGACAACGATTTATCGATCTCCTTTCCCGATTCTTGAAGCGCGCGTTTGACGTAACTCTTATTCGTCGCGTCGCTGTCGATCTCCGGCGCGGCTAGACGTCGTAGCTTGCGCTCCCTCGCGTCGTAGGAATCCTCGTTCAAGCAAAGCGCGCTGTCTCGTATGTAGTTCCGCAGGGAGTCGATAGAGAATCGCGATCTTTCCGTCGCGAATCCGCCGCTGTCGCCGCGTTTCCTCAGAGACATTCCGAATTTGTTCACCGAAATTGCGCCGATCTTTCGTCGAGAAACGTACTGCCGTCGCGATCGACGCGACAGCTCAATTTATAATCAATCCGATCTCGCAAAGCTCCTCAATTATCGACTGAATCTCGTTACCGTGCGCGTCGTTGCCCGCTTAACGAGAGACCTCGAGTAATCGCAGACGATCCACCAATTTGTTAGGATCGTCCCAATAAACGTAATCCATTGTATTGTCGTTCAATTTCATGATCGACGGTAATCTGGTCACGCCATGCGCCAGCGCCCTTTCTATTACTGCCGATTCTACCGCGCGATACCAACGGAGCGATGATTTTCGTGTATTTTTGTCCCCTGTTGCCCATAATGGGGTTAAGAGCATTATAATCGCGTCTGTAAGCGTTTGTCGCTAACAGTATATTTCTGTACTTTTGCATGTCGTCCTCGGTGTAAATTGCACCATTGGGATATCTCTTGAAGATTAATTCGTACAAGCCGGGCGTGCCCGTGTATCTCACTCCGTTCACGATCACGGAATCGTCCGCGTTCACCTTGAACCGTTTGTCACCGAGCATCGTGCCGTCATTTCCGACGTACACACCGTAAACGATATCGAATTCATTTTGTGGATCCCCGTTTAGAAGAGCGCCCACGTATCATTGTCCCAACGGACCCAATTGACTGTGCAGTTCCTCGTGACTCTGCGGCGTTTGTAGAACGTCCCTTACGGGTGTTTCGGGGGAAGGCAACGGCAACGCGAAAACCTCCAGCTCCTCTCCCATCCGCTCGTGCAACGATAATTTTCGCGGTTTCAGAGGCGTGGAGTGAATCGGGAGCATCTCTGACTCGGCGCTCGTTTGTTTCTTCTTCTTCTTAGATCTCGATATTATTTTTCGCGCGACTTTTCCTTCGTCGTCGTCGTCGTCGTCGTCTTCGCTATGCTCGCGTTTCTTTTTAATAACGAAACCTTTTGTCGTCGCTGCCGCCGCTGCATTGTCGTTCTTGGATTCACCTCTTTCGACGTGTTCGACGATTTGTTTCAACGGGTCGACGATCGGTTTGAATTGTCTCTCGAGAGCCATCTTGTTTTCCATACTGCCGGTTTTCAACGCTCTGTATTTTCTGCGTATCAACGCGCGCGTTTTAGCGATCTGCCGCGCGGTCTTCTCTCGGTCAACGGTGTCTTTCGCGTCGCTCATCGTCGTGAATCTCAACGACGCGGAGGGCCCGGGTACGCACTGGGTCGCCTATGCGAAGAGGGGCAACAACGCGATCTACTTTGACAGTTTTGGAAATCTTTGACCCCCGAGGGAACTCGAACGATATCTCGGGAGTGACGTGAATATCGTGTACAACCGTCGTTCGTATCAGACGTTCGATCATAGCATCTGCGGTCAATTGTGTTTGCGGTTCCTCCGAGACGTCGACTGGAAACGTTTCTGACCATGAGAGAGGGAGAAACAATCTCGCTATGTCGCTGACTCTCTCGCTATCCGGAAGAAGCAGCGTCCTCTCAGCCGGCTACTTTCCCGCTCTGGATCTGAGCGGCGGCGAATACGAGATAGGCCTCGCGAATTTCGAGACGTACAACACGATACCGAACATTGACTTCACGAACAATAGATTTTACTTTGACAACAACGACGTGATCGCTATTCCCGAAGGATCGTACGAACTGGACGCTATAGATAGATACCTGAGAACAGCTATCCTCCGCAAAAAAAGTACGAAGAAGAAAGACGATAACGATGACGACCGCGAGAAAAGCGAACGCTCGATAATTTTACGCGCTAACGAAAACACTATGAGAAGCGAGATCAAGTGTACCTATAGAGTTGAGTTCACCAAATCGAACAACGTTGGCTCTTTGTTAGGTTTCTCGACACGTCGCGTACTCGAGCCGAATAAATGGCACGCGTCCGACAAACTGGTGAATATTATGCGCGTGAATATCATTCGCGTGGAATGCAACGTCACCGCGGGAGCCTACAGCAACGGCAAGCCGGCACACACGATACACGAATTTGTACCGAACGTTCCACCGGGATATAAGCTGTCGGAGACTCCGATGCAGATCATTTACCTTCCGGTCATCGCGCGTGTCACCGATATAACGTTACGCGTCGTGGATCAGATCGGACGATTGATCGACTTCCGCGGGGAGGAGATAACGGTTCGACTACACGTGCGTCGCAGAAAATAAAATAAAAATACAATGTGCGTGCGCGAAAGATGCTCGTTTTGAACGACTCGTTCGCAAGAGCCGCATCCGTCATTGCATCGCGAACGTTATCGTTCGGCGCTCCGACAAAAGGAACGCGCAGACCGATTGTAAGAGAAAAGAAGAAGAAGAAAAACGGACTGAGCGCTGCGAACGTCGCTTTTCTACGATCTCTGGGATTCGTCGTGAGGAACGATTATGACCGACATCTTGAGTATCGGAGGTGAGCCGATCTTCGACGATCGCATCGTCAAAATCGAAACACTCACAATCCATATGCCAATACCACGTTCGGGCACAGCGACGAATACGAATTCCGATACAACAGCAGGATCTGTACACTCTACCCTGCGAAAGTTTTCTGTACATCGAGGGAGTACTTTCCGACGGCGTTCCGGAAAAGGATTCGGATACGACGATGGACAACAATTGCGTGGCGTTTATGTTCGACGAGATTCGATACGAACTCAACGGCGTGGAGATCGACAGGAACAGAAACGTCGGAATAACCAGTTCGATCAAGAATTTCGTGTCGCTGACCACCGAGAGAAGCAGGAAGCTGCAAAACGCTGGATGGATTGTGATCAATGAATACGTGGGACCTCGTTCAAGAACTAGAATCGGCGATTTCAATTTCTGCGTACCCCTTAACGTTCTGCTAGGTTTTTGCGAGGATTACAAACACGTGGTGATAAACGCGCGACACGAACTCATTCTGATACGTTCCCGAACTGACGCTAATTGCATCGTCACGAAACCAAACCGGAACGTCACAAGAATCCTACGCTTACTCTGTTGAAAGTGCAATGGCGAATGCCGCACGTGGTGCTGAACGACGTCAATAAATTGTTCCTTTTACGAACGTTGGAGAGCGGACGATACCTAAGTATGGGCTTTCGCTCGTGGGATCTGTACGAGCACCCTTTGCTCCAAACCACGAACAGGCATTCGTGGGCTGTGAAAGCAGCGACGCAGCTTGAGAAACCGCGATACGTCATTTTCGCGCTACAAACCGGGAGGTCCAACAACTTATTGAAACACGCCTCCGAGTTCGACGACGGTAATCTCACCAATGTGAAACTGTACCTTAATTCAGATTTTTATCCCTACGACGATATGAACTTGGATTTTGAGAAGCGTAGAACGGCCATACTGTACAAGATGTACGCGAAATTTCGAAAGTCGTATTACGGATGCGAGCGAGAGAACGCGCTCCTAACGATGAAAGAATTCGACAAATGGGGCCCGTTCGTGGTCATCGACTGTTCTCGTCAGAACAAATCCGTCAAAAGCGCCACCGTAGACGTTCGCATAAAGTTCGATTGCAAACGTAATATAGATTCCAATACTACGGCCTACTGTCTCATCATCCACGATCGCGTGATCGAGTACAATCCGCTAACTAACATAGTCCGCAAGATCGTGTAAAGGAAAACAGAAGAAGAAGAAGAAAAACGTATCTATTCGTCTGACGAAATCGCGATAAGCTACAGGTTTAAACAGAGTGGGGGTAGCGACTGACCGTACAGAGAGACGATGTCCGCCGACCGCGACGTACCGATATTCGTGGATCTGCAGGGATTCGTTATCCGCGAAAAGTTCACAGTTAAAGAAGTAGCCGTGTTCAGAGACGGAAAGGAACTGATTCACCACGTGTTTCGCGCGCCATTGTCGTGGGATCTTCTATCGAGAGCGGAAAAATCGCGGGCGTGCTGGTTGACGACGAATCATCATGGTTTCAAATGGAACGATGGAGACGTGAATTACGTTCGGGCGAGAACGATCATCCGAAGCGCCGTGTGCGATGGGCTGAACTGCGAGACGCTCAAACTCGTTTACGTGAAAGGCACTAAAAAGAAAGGATGGTTGGAGAAGATTCTCGGCGACGCCGTCGGTGAATTCAACGTTAAGATCGAGTCGATGGACGTCGAATACGAAAACATTGATCGACTGGAGACCCTCAGTGCGATCCGATCTTTCCTCTGCGGACGCCACGCGAAGAACTGCGCCATGGAGAACGTGTGCAAGTTACACGATTGGTGGGTCGTCGCGCGCGTCTCGATATTCTGTAACGCTTTTTTTTAATTGTATTATAGAAATGAGACAGCCGTGTTGTAGTTACAATAATGTATTTTTTTTTGTTTCGTCTAAATGTAAACTTAAAAATATATGTATCTCTTAATAGTGATAGAGATATTTCTTTCCTTCTTAATATTTGTAGCTCCCTACGCAGAGGAAAAAAAGGGCTGTAGAGTGCTATCTTTTCTATATAAAAATTAACGTTTGTAAGACTAGACAGTTTAAACATTCCTGTCTTCCCACGATTGCGCTTATAAATCTAACCCATAAAATCCATTGTACTCTTATACTCTTTACTGTTTAAAAAAAATATAATCTTAATAAGAAAAAAAGGTCCTCTTCACGGCGGTATCTTGTAATGCCCCCACGGTAGAGTGCCGTACGAGTCGGGAACGACGTATCGCTTGTCGTCGTACGGGCTGAGAGCGAGTTTCAACTCGGACACGGTGTGCACCTCGTGTGCAGTCGAACGAATACACGACTGACGCCTAAACTGCCTTATCGCGTCGTTCAGACAACACACGTAATCGTCGAACGTTATCGTTCTCGCGACCACGTTTCTCTTGATGCCCTTTATTTTTTTCGTGTCGCTCTTTCCCTCGACCCTCAAGGCGTACATTTTCGACCTCAGTCCAACGAATTCCGTCATCACCGCGCCGTCGTTCTCGTCCTTCATCAAACCGGGTATCTTCTTGTTGACGCGCGGCATGCGATACGCGTTGTCCTCGGGATAGCCGCTCGTGTCGAATCTCGCGATGTCGCGTTTCATATCCTCGTACGCGTCGTCGCACTCGAGAAAATATATGAGATTGTCGGTGTCCGTGTACATTATCTTACACCTTTCGCGATGCAGCGGCACCATGTAATCGCAATGAAAATCGTAGACGCGCGTCTTGGATATCTCGAGAATGCACATACCGACGTAGATGGGTTTGTTCAACCTCACCTCGAGCCTGCGCAACTCGACGGCGATCAGATTCTCCGCGAAGACGGTTCGACTGTGAAAATTTGGTTTCGCGATCATCGCCTCCACGCCGTATCTCCCATCTCAACGCGTCACGAGACGCACGTCTACGTGATTTCGTACGTTTTCCATGGTCTTGCCGAATACCGCATTGCTCATTAATTTGTACATTTCTTTCTCGAAATCGTTGCTAGCGCGAGCTCTGAATCCCGTATTAAGCTCTATGTATCTCCGAAGCCACGGAGATTGCGCGAATCGAAGCGCGCGGTGAATCTTCGTGACGCACAATCTGTATCGCACGCATTGCTGTAGATTACGGTAATGCAGCACGTAGCGCGACTTATCGCGCAGAGTGGCGAGGAGTTTATTGCACCGTTTTCCGGGAGGCTTATCGCGCGTCGGGCAGAACGGAAGGTTAGCGTGGGCGTCGTAGAGTTCATGCGGGTACGCAAGATCGACCTCCAAGATGTAACCGATAGCGGAGTCCAACTTCACGGACATTACGTCGAGACTCTCCGCGTCGTCGACCCATTGAAAGTCCGCGTACGGCAACGGTTCGCACATCGCCCAACCGTACAGATTGTTCACGTCGAAGTTCATGAGATACGTCGACGGTTGCGAAGAGTCGTGCGATCGCATGTATTTGTTGTTGGCTCGCGCGTACCTGTTGGAGCATTGACTCAGACCGCCGCGGATACCGCGCTCCACGAACATTACCATGTCGATATCGGTGAGCAATTCGAATCGCACCCCCGTGTACTTCAGCATTGCGTCCCACGTGTATCCCGGTAGGATGTAGTAATGCGCGGGATCCAGTCTGTAAGTGTCGATACAGGTGTCGCAAAAATTTTCGAAGATATCCGCTAGGAGAAGCACGTCCGTTTTGAGATATAGATCGCTATACTCGCCGAGATTTCTCACGCGAAAACAACGCCAGACGTTCCGCGCGTGCTCGTAATTGCTCTCGCTCGCGGTCTCACCGGTCAACGAACTGTAAAAGTCCTCGCGGGGCGGTAATTCCGTCACCAGCAACTTATCGAAGCCGTCGACGTACTCGTACGGAAATACACCTTTACGCGTGAGCAGGTCGAAATCGCTTTCGCTCAGTTCTGAAAATTCCGAACGCATGATTTTCAGTTTGTCCTTATCGAGATACGACGCCAATTTCTCGAGACTGGTGCTGAGAAATTTGAACGAATCCACGAATCGCAATTTCGCGCAGTTTCCCCAGTTAACGCCTTCACTCACATTTTTCGTGAACGATATGTACGACTCTTTGGTGAGCGGTAATAGATCGATTCTACCCTCGAAGCTGTTGGCGATATCCTTGATAATAAAGTGGGCATCGTAACCGGACAGATTGTGAAAGAACACAGGAATAACGTACGAGTCTCTATAATTTAGATTGCAACGCGGATGCGCGAGACCTCTGTAACGTCCGGTCAAGTGGCAGTGATCGCGCACGCGTTGACCGTCCTCCGATTCGAACGGTCTCTCGCATATATGGCAGCTCGTCGCGCTTTCGTGTCTCGTCCAACGTGAGCTCCGCCATGGTCACGTTCGTCATGAGTATCTCCTTCGCGCGATGCGCGATAACGTTGAGCTCGTTGACGAACAACGACACGCAGTCCTCGCCGCGACAAAATCTGTACCCGGGTTCAATCTCGGTACGGGCTGCACAGGTAGTATCCCACGCTAAACGCTCTGTGATGCTGATATGCGTATCTCTTGACGTTATCGTTGTCTATCTTTTCTTTCTCCAACACGCATTCCAGATCGGCGTAGACCACGAAGGGAAGTCGCTCCTTCCTACTGTGATCGCGAAAAAACAACCATTTGTCGTCGTTCGGAAGAACGATGGCGCAGTCGTTCATCTTTCCGCAGTCGGACAATTTCTCTCTCGAATGAAAGTAGTGTAAGCATCTGAAAAAAAAATATGTACGATTTTTTCATTCCACATACATCGCACTCTTTTTTTTTATACTTACCGATCGCATATGTACTTCACGTTCTTGCTCCTGTTTAACTGAGACCCCAATAATCGCGACAGATTCTTTATACACGCGAAATGACCGCCGTTCGAGTTGTTTCGCGAATCTGACAGATACAACAGATTGACATGACTGTTCTTCTTATCGTTGGTCAGCTGTAAAGAAACGGTCTCGTCGTTTCGTCCCCTCCGCCAAGTGGTGAAAACGTTGACGGACATGTCGTTGAGTCGTTCGAACCTCGAAATTTGCCTCAGAGTCATAGGAAACTCGATCCCTTCCAAATTCAGCATCGTCGCGTAATAGGGATACGACCCGCATCGATCCACGTGCCGCAGAGCGGGATACAGAGCGGAGATTACCGCCCACGCGAAACACGCGTTGTCGTCTGAATGCACGTTGATCACCGCTCTCTTCACCTTTATCCATTGCGGTATTTCAAACCAACATCCGGCGTGCATGGGATTGCACTTGTTCACGTTCACGATCAGGTTCAATATACGCGACAATGCCCAGCCACTGTCGCGTTCCTGAAACTCATCCAGACCCGCCAGAGTGGCATCGATCATGTATCTGTCGTACCATTCTCGCATATCGTGATTGACGCGCACTTGTTCGAGCACCGTGCGCCTCGCGTCCTCGAAAAATAATCGAGGATCGACGTGATTCGAGTTTATAACCGCACCGGTCAGTACGCGACTTTCGAAAGCCGTCTCTATCTCCGTCCACGAAAATCCTCTGCTCGGTTTGCCGTGACCGGCGCCCACCTGCGGGAAACGTTGACGCAGAGCGTTTCTCGCTCCTTCCAATCGCGCCACTCGAACGATAAGAGAGTTCAACGTTCCGGTGTACGTCGGGCGGGTTTTTTCTCATCATCTCTCTCGCAGAGACGCGAGACGCTCTTCGCACCGTCGTTCTTACTCGCGATACGCGTCCGACGAGTCGAGGCCCGTGGCGAATTCGATGAGATCGCGATCTTCCTCCGACATTTTTTTTTTATATTTAATCCTCACACACTTCAAACTGACAATCTAATTGCGCGAGGATTAGCGTTCTCTCGCGCTTATATAGCGCCCGCGAGAACCCGGGCGAACCCCGATAACGATTTCAACGGCGGATGTACGGGATCAATAGGCCAGCAAATAACCACGCAGCGTTTTCTGGAATAACTTTGACAAATAACCGCGATCACACGTCTCGCGCGTATCGGCAACGTGAAGAAACGAAGAGACGATCTCCGACGACGACGATGTTTAGCGGGATATAAAATTGCACGAGGATTCACGTTGGCTCGCGCTTATCGCACGACGAATGTCAATAGGGCAGCAGATAACTCTGGAAATAGCTTTGAGAGATAACCGCGATCACGCAAACGAAAACGATCTCCGACGACGACACGACGAAATGTCGCGTACGTTGTTGAAATTGTTTCTGTCCGTACGATTATTGCAATGTAGATTTCAGTAATTATTATTAAAATATAACCTTCGCAAACTTCAAACTGACGATACAATTGCGCGAGGATTCGCGTTGGCTCGCGCTTATCGCTCGGCGGATGCCAATAGGGCAGCAGATAACTCTGGAAATAGCTTTGAGAGATAACCGCAATTGACCTAGAGGGGAAATTCGGAGTGGCCCGCCCCCTCGTGCCGCGCAGCGCGAAAGTGGTGGCGCCCCTCGCTGCCCCCCACTAACCCGGGTTAGAAAAGCAGCGGCGGGGCGGCTCCCGTCTGTCGACGCCATCCCCTCGCCCACCGCTTACGGCGGCCTCCACGCGTTCCGCTTCTTGCCCCCGACCCGCCGTCAAGTGCGCCCGGTTTCAAATCCCCTATAGTATGGCTACTTTTGTTCGTTTATAAAAATCAAACTCAAGTCTAAAACTGTAGATGTTGATAATATAACTGCAGCTTGAAATGGTTTCCAATTCTCTTTTTCTCCAACTTTTAATTGAGTAAATAAGTTAATTACATCGTGTAAGAAATCTCTAGTTTCTAAAAGTTTTTAGGATTTAAAGAGCTGTTACGTCAGAACCCCGGAATTTAGGTACATTGGTTCGACGGATAGCGAAAGAAAGGCTATCCGAGGGAGGGGGTAAAGGAAGACGTAACGAGATCTCTATGGTATCTCGGGTTCACGCTGGAAGGGCGCGTGCCTCGAGTCGAATGCATTTTTCGAAAAAACTCTAGTCGTGGGTCAACGTCCAGAAGGGACGCACGCCTACTGAGAGTTTTCGTGCACTCGCGGTCTTGTTTTCGGTCAAGGATAATATCCCTATTACCGGGGATCGGACCTTGTACGATTTAGAGAGGTAGTGAGGGGTGAGGTTTTATTTATAAATGAATAAACATTGAGTTTATTTTAATCAAATAATTAGAACATTTATTGTAAAAGGAATAGAACAAATATTTTTACAAGTTAAAGAATCATTATTGTATATAATAATACGTGGAAGTGTGGTGTGTGTGTGTGTGGGTGTGTGTGTGTGTGTGTGTGTGTGTGGATTGACATTTGTCCTGGTACAAATTCGGAAGATCGGGGAGGATTTTTATAAAGATCGATATTCTGCTCGTCAACGATACATTTGGTGAGTAGATTGTGAAGAATAAGTGTTGACTATGTATGTGTGAATATATAAAAACGAGGGTTCAAACATTAATTTGGTAACATAGTTATCGGAATAAAATATTTAAATTTATTCTAGAAAAATAGTTATAAATTCATGATTACGTAAGGGGCTATGATTACGATACAATGGTTGATAGCGATTAGTTATAAATTTATACATTTATATACTATTTCTATAGTAGGGGATGGGGAACGCGGGGAGGATTCCTCGAGTACTTCGATACTCGAGTCGGAAAAGGAGGGAGAGGGTGATCGGTCACGATAGAGGGTGGTGGAACTAGAGGGGGAAGGAATTCCGTCGAAAGGAACAGGGGAGAAGTTGCAGGGTGATCTCTCCCGGAACTCCGCAAGTTCCTCGGAAGGAACTGGAGAGTAGGAAAGTTCAAAAAAAGGGGAAGATTCTGGGGTATCGGGGAACACCCGATACGCAAGGAAACAACAGGCAGATGAGGGAGATCGGGAAGAGGGAAAATCGGGGATAGCGAGTTCGATATGCGGAGACCGTTCGCGTCTTAGAAATGAAGCTAGGAGCTGTCGCTCCACTATGCGGGCGCGCCTGTTCCGAATTAACCGATTGCGGATAGTTATTCCCAAAGACTTGCGGCGGTGGATTTTCGACTTCACTAAAATTATTTTATAATTTTGAATTCGAAAAAAAGAGGGAGTTTTAAAGATGATTTTATACTTATACGTGTTCTCGTGTATGGTATTCACACATATATATGTATACTGTAGGGATGTATGTAGATAACCGAGCGGGTATCTCGGACTTACTGTTGACGGCTGTGATCGGGGAGTCTCTGAGGTGACTGCGGCGGATTCTTCCGGAGGTAGGTTTGGCTCGGTTCTGTGATGCGTCTTGACGCGCACAGAATCGACTCGCGACGCGTCAGAAATCTGGTTTCACTTGAGGAATACAGCTGGATGATAGTTGACAAGTACGGCTGGTAAATATAATTTTAAGACGTCTCGGACTGGATCAGAAGTGACTCCAAGTGCGCAAAGTCGCAATTTTTATACAAAATTAAGGAGGCGGGATTATGTTTTAATCCGATTTGATTGGGTGGAGTTCTCTTCTGATCGTGACGTATGTTTCAATTTTCCGCCTATCCCGT
The DNA here is from genome assembly GCF_003070985.1 of Temnothorax curvispinosus. Taxonomy (NCBI): domain Eukaryota; kingdom Metazoa; phylum Arthropoda; class Insecta; order Hymenoptera; family Formicidae; genus Temnothorax; species Temnothorax curvispinosus. Next base: position 4,069 of record NW_020213800.1, on the reverse strand, counting down.
GGCGAGTTTCCCCAAAAATCGTCATTGCCTATGAGCAATTTTTAATTAGCGGCTATTCATTGGCGAGTACGTTATCATCTTGCCCTTTAACAGTCCCTTCCAGAGTCTTAATTTTATCAATCGCCGCGAGGCGTGGGTCTTAGGTCAAACCTGCGTTTCACGGAAAAGCGTGAGATCAGCCCTCCCGTCACCCAGATCCTTATGGCGTTTTTAATTTGTTGCGCCCTTTGTCACAAAATTTTGAGATAATTGAAATTTCGTGCTTCATTTCGTGGAATTAGATGGAATGCGACAAACAAGTCTATAATTTGCTTATTTTATTAGGTTCGAGTCTTCTGGAAGATTTCGTCATTTACCATTTAATGAGCGATGACAGTTGGAGTGCATCCGCTTCGTCAATTGATAGCCGCTATTTTACGGTTTCCGTCTGTTTTGTGTGATGAGATGAGTGATTCCACGAAAGCCGGCACTAGTTTCTGACATTCACCCGACATTGAGAAATATTATATCATATATCTAATTCAAATTTTATTACTCTTTTTAAACTGAATTTGTTTCTTAAGATAATTTTTGAAAAATTATATATTTGCGCTGGTTATGACATGTGTAGACTATATATAACGCTTACATCAAATTAAGAAGTAGTCTACCACGTAAGGCAGTTGGCTCACGATCCAGAGGTTCCGAGTTCGAATCCCACCAAGGTAAGTGTGTTTTTCAAATACGAGAAAATATTTATAATCATAGACTGCATCTTAAGAAACAAATTTAGTTAAAAAATAGTAATAAAATTTCGAAATAAATAATTCTTTTTATGTCGGGTGAATATTAAATGTATACAGAATATGCGATATCCCATTTTTAATGTTCCTAAAATAATCTATAAATGTTCTATAAATATATTTTGCATATATAAAAAAATTATGGATTATGCGGAAAAATTTATAAAACATTTGTAGATTATTCGAGAACATTTACAGAAATTTCTAAGGACATTCAAAGCGGGACATTACACGTTCTTTGCACATTTATAGATTATTCATAGAAAATTTATGAATATTCTAAAGAATATTTATAGAACATTCATGGAATATTTCATGCTGTATGGGAAGTGTCCACAGCACAACAAATTTTCTCCTTCCATGAAATTTCTTGAGAAAGGGGTGCACTGTGCAAATGCATATATTTCTTTTATATTTAGGTACATTTTTTATCACACGCGTTTAAAAGGCATGATAAACCACCTCAGATTGTATGTTTGCATACAACTTTCAGGAATAGGCAACCATCTTGGCCTTGTGACGTTATGGTTACGTCACGACTGAAAATCCTAATAGAACCAAGGATAGAATGTGCACGGTATACTATATACTTATAAAGTATATACCGATAAGGTATATAAGATATACCGATATAGTATACTTAGATTAAATTAATAAAATTATGTTCGTTGCCTTTTGTACTGTGCTACGTGAGATATAAGGATTACTTAAAGCGTCTCTTCTGTCCGCATGCAGCAAACAATATCAAGGTTTAAGCATTTTGCAGCATCTCGCAGACTCGCCTCTTATATTGAACGCGTGACGATCTTTAATTACGAGAAAGTATGCCGCGTGGCGGCAGCGCGTGTTACTAGCGTAATGGTAGATTGAGTCAAATTGAATTTCTATAGGGTGAGTCATTTTAATCGACGCAGGCAAATATCCCCAAAAATATGAAAAATACGGAAAAATGTTTCAGACAAAAGTTGTATGGTTTAAAAGGTGACACATGATTCTTATAAGAGTCATGTCGTAGATATCATTGTTTTCAAGAAATTTTAAAGGTGACTAATTTCTTAAGCGGAACTTGATTTTTTCTTTGAAATAAAAGTTGTAGATCTCGTCAAGATGTTTTCAAAACACTATAATAAAGCCCTCTTTTGTTAAGAATTTCCTGAGATATTTAAAATTTTATTATAATATTTTTAATATAAAATATCTCGTGAAGTATTCACTTTTCTACGACTTTATACTTTTATACATAGAATAATAAAAAAAAGCGAATAATAATATTAATTATTACATTTGCAATTTCGCAAAATTAAATGCGTCTATAAAATGCAATCAAATATGTTTAAATATTTTATTGTTTTTTTTTACAACAATCGATTCTTTTCATTATTTGATGTATAAGGGACTTGGTTCGTGGAGCGTGTGTTGTGCATGCGTGTAAAAGTTGCGGATAAATTTGACGAGAGTTTAGAGGGATATAGGAGGTGAGGTAGGCGCTAAACTGCTAGAAAGATAGGAAGAATAACTTAAATTTAGGATAGGATAATAGATGTAGCAGGGAAATATCAAATAGTGAAGAAAAAGGAAGAAGTTAGGCGAGAAAAAGCGGGAGAATAACGCTGTGCGTTCCAAAAGCGAGCGAGATTTGCGTTACGCATAGAGTAGGTAGCGACATTAGACGGAACAGTCAGAACAGTCCAGGCATAGAGGCAGCGGTTAAGGAGATTGAATAGAAGAAGTGCGTGAACACGGTCTTACATACAGGTTTGGAAACTCGCTCAATTTTCAGTGGTGGGGGTAGGTCGCTTATTGAGGCTGAAATCCCATGGTGCGGAATGGAAGTGCGGAATAGAGAATGCGTCATAGACACAGCCAATCAGAGCTATGCCGCGTCAACGCATTCCGCAAATGTCTCCCGCCCTGTGCACATGGTGCGTCATAGACGAGCAATGACGCATCCGGAATGAAAATAATTGATATAATAAACATTTTATTAAAATAATTCAAACGTTTTTATAAAAAATAATCTTTGTAATAGCAATAATAATTATTAATATAACATTAAATGAAATGTTATATTGAATATGAAAAAGTTGAAAACAATATTTTTAAATTTTTAAACTGCATTGACGCATTTTTGGTCATTTTTCCGCACCATGTGAACAGGCCGGTCAAAGACTTGCGGAATGCGTGATGCAGCCTCGGCAGTACTGTTGGTCTCGATCATACACACCATACAGTATTGTTGACGTTTTTTGCTAAAACTTTTGTGTGAATATGGAAACCAAAATAATGATGGTTGAAGAGTCTATTAAAGTTTTAATGACAGTATACATGAGAACTCCAATGCTCCCTTATCGAAAGAAAAAAATAAGATTAGCTTTAGCGAAATTATTATTACTGTATACAACATTGTCAAAAGGAAAATCCAAAAGAAGAATGTGGGTCAGGCCTATTTATTCAATTCAGCAGCGTTTCCTTCAAGGAGATAGTGACAATTTAGTTCATGTGTTACGAATGACAGATTCCTCACTATATTTTAATTATTTAAGAATGGATAGTAACATCTTTGAAGATCTACTATTAATAGTAGGTCCTGGGATTGAAAAACAATTCAATATTAGAGAACCAATTGCTTCACATACAAGGCTGCAAATATGCTTAAGATATTTAGCAAGTGGAGATAGCATGAAGTCTATTGGATATGCTTTTCGATTCGCACCAAATACTGTCTCAAAAATTGTTACCGAAACTTGCAAAGAAATATGGTTAAATTTGAAAGATTTAGTTATACCTGTACCGGACGAAGATGGATGGACGAAAATTGCTGAAGAATTTCAAACAAAGTGGAATTTCCCCCATTGCATTGGAGCTATAGATGGGAAACATATTCAGATAGAAGTAAATGTTTAATGAAGCTTTATTTACTTGTATGTTTTATTTCAGTGAGTTTATATATATATATATATATATATATATATATAAATATATATATATATATATATATATATATAAAGGAAGATGTCCTGACTGACTGACTCATCAACGCCCAGGCCAAACCCCTGAACCTAGTGACTTGAAATTTGGAGGGTGTATTCCTCTCATGACGTAAGCATCCACTAAGAAAGGATTTTTAGAAATTCCACCCCTAAGGGGGTGAAAAGGGGTAAAATGTGTTTTTTTCACGATTGTTCTGATTGACTGACTGACTGACTGACTCATCAACGCCCAGCCCAAACCCCTGAACCGAATTTTTACCAAAAGTATATGAAATAGGGGTAGAATTTTCCGGGGAG
>NW_020213799.1:0-2023 GCF_003070985.1 Temnothorax curvispinosus | reverse complement strand
CCTTTCATTGCGCATTTATGTAAATCGCACTTCAAAATTACGCATACGACACGTCACAGCGCGCCGAGTGCATTCGCACTAAATTTTCTGTACATCTCGCGTTTCGTCAGATTTGTTTTGTTATATCGAATAAAGTTTATATGCATTGTAAATCAATTGCTGTCTTTTGGGCCTTCCACTCAACTTCCTAACAAGCGATCGAGTCCGCGTTCGACTGAAACCCCGGTCGTCTCAAAGTTAACGGGCTGAACAAAGCCACTCGCAATTATCTCGCGTTCTCGCGGAACGGATTCGGCGATTCGTTCGGCGCGTTTATTGCGCGCTCGAACATAAAATTGGTCCTTCGAGCCGGATCGAGATACTTAGTGCAGCCCTTCAGCCGTTAACATGACTACCGTGCCGGAAGTCTCAGCTACCATCAACGACCTCCTGGTTCAACAGCAGGTGTTGATGCACTCCATCACACGAGCGCTCGATAACTTCAAAAAACTCGGAAGGAATAACTACACCGCTGCAAAAATCCGAGCGCGAATCGCTAGCTCCAAAGAAGTCTGGACGCAATGCGTTCGCGTACACTCGGCCCTCTTGCAAGTTATTCCGGAAGCGAAACGAAGCACGTTCGACTATTTTCAAAGCGAACTGTTCGATCAGGCCGAGGACATCCACTTGACGACGTTGGATTACATGGCCGAATATCTGGAGGCACTCGCGCCAACGCCGCCGCCTCTGACAGCGAACCAGGCTCCGAGCGCCGCGTGCAGTCATGGGCCGCCTGCCTCCTCATTCTCACTGGCGCATCTGCCGCCCATCAACATTCCGCCATTCTCAGGGAAATATGAAGAATGGGAGACGTTCCGCGATCGCTTTACGTCCCTCATCATTAAAAATCCCGAACTTTCTGCATTCGCACGAATGCATTTTCTCTCATCAAGCCTCGCCGGACGGGCGCTTGAATCTATTCGAAGCATCCCAGTAACCGCGGATAACTTTGAACTTGCGTGGAAGGCCCTTGAGTCGAGGTACGAAAATAAGCGCCGATTAGTCGAGATGCATGTATCCGCGTTATATAATCTGCCGAGCGTTTCCCGCGAATCAGCGGGCGAACTCAGCGAGCTTCGGGATAAAGCAAATCGCGCAATCACATCGCTGAAGAATTTAGATCGATCCGACTCCGACATTCTCAGCGACATGCTGATGTATAGCGTCACGCAAAGGCTTGATCCCGCCACTAGGAAAGCGTGGAAACTGAAAGGCGGGGATGACGCGCGAATCCCAACTTTCAGCGAACTCGACCGATTCCTCGATTCTCGTGCTCGCGCGCTCGAAGAATTGCATCCCGCGAATGTAGACAAACAAGCTCGCGCGCAGAAGGCGACCAGCGCTACAGCATCGGGAGCTTCTTCAATTTCGTGTCCGCTCTGTAAAGCATCTCACTTCCTACACAAATGTCAAGTCTTTCTGAAGAAGAATCCGAGTCAACGATTGGAAGCTGTGAAAAAGGCGAATCGCTGTGTAAATTGCCTAAGCGACAAACACGCCGTACAGCTATGTCAAAGCAAATATTCGTGCCGAACATGTCGCAAAAGACATCATTCGATGTTGCACGTCGACTCGGACACTTCTTCCACGAAAGATACCTTTACCGCGAAAGATACGCCTGCCGCGGAAACTACTTCTGTCGCGACCGCATCGATCCACGATGCCGCGCCCATCACGACATTATTCTCGAGCGCGAAAGTGTCGTCGATGCCTCCCGTGTTGCTCGCGACGGCAAGAGTAAGAGTCGGGTTCCCCTCCGAATCTCCGAACGGTCGCACTCGCGTCGTTCGAGCACTTCTCGATCAAGGATCAGAAATGACCTTTATCACCGAACGATTGAGGCAAGGCTTAAGATTGCGTCGCGTTAGAATGCCCGTCTCGATCTCCGCAATCGGAGGCGTCGACGCCGGAACATGTCGATACGCGGCCGAAATTCAGATCTCGCCGATCGGCCAAACTTCCCTCGCGTTCAAGACCACTGCGT
>NW_020213798.1:549-2248 GCF_003070985.1 Temnothorax curvispinosus | reverse complement strand
TTGCTTAACCCAGAAGGTTTTTTTTGTTGTTACTTAAAACCCTTTTTTTCTTTAAAATAATGCTAGCCACTATAGCAGCCGCAAGTTTTTTCGTTTACGCGACATTATAATGTTACCACACTCAGACATCGACTAAAAAAATACGTTAAGTGGACACGGTTTTAAAAGAACTCTCCGAAAAAATACTCTCCGGATTCTCGCAAAATGCTCGCGAGAATACATTGTCAGAAAAATTACTCTCAAATGGACAGTGTCAGAATAACTCTCGAAAGATATTCTCGAGAGTTTTACTCGCAGGTGGACACGCACCATTAAGTTTTACCAACTTTAACACTATATATCTCATCGAAAACCAGAGCGGTTAGAATTATAAGACCTATATAACTTTTGTTCAGCGTTTTAAAAGTATTACCAGAAACCATCGTCAGAAACAGGCACCAAAGTTATCTAACTCTACTTTGCATATAATGTATTCACGCATTTACGCATTCACAATATGAATAATATTCGCTAAACTTTGATATCTGATGCATATGTAAAATCATTGTCAATTGTCAAGCAATGTGAATATTGTGAATTCAACAGGAAGAACAACTAACTACGTCAATGCATAAATGTCAAGGTGCTATGTATACCAAGTTTGTCTGGAACTTTCCGTCAAGCTTTTGAGTAAAATATCTCTGAAACTTAACCAGCTTTCTGATAATTTAAGGGCATTTTTCTGACATAATATCGATATAAGATGTCGATTGCGAGCTGTCTAACTAGTCCAATTAAAATCGGTGCAGTCAATTCCGAGATTTCGATTACGTAAAAAGTGATATTTTTTGCGTTCTAGTTTCAATTTTAGTCATACCAACACATTCAGTGATTTTGTCCCTCAAAAGGTTTTTAGAATGTCTACATACAATATTATTAAAATTATGCAATGTAAGTAAACATTGATATGCATACATGCGTAATAATTTCTGATGATGCTGGCAAGACAAACTAGAGAGGGTGGAGGAGGAAGAAAAAAGAGCAGGAGGAAGGAAGAGGGGAGGGAGATTGATTAAGCTTTATTATATAGCCTTTTCTTAGCTATTTTTTACATCAAATGTCTTTACATCAATTCTTCTACATGAGGTGCAATATATTCTTTTAACATACGTTTAAATGGTTCGATTCTTTCACATTGTTTTAATTCTGTCAGTAAGGCGTTATACATATTTAAATCTTCGTAAAACAAACTCTTTTGTCCGTTTTTAGTTCTACAAAATTGTATTGCAATACTTCCGGTCTTGTTTGGAGAAGACTGGGGAGGAGAAGGGGAAGGAGAGAGTCAAATGTCAGCTTAAAAATGTTTGTATGAATGGCAGACCAAACGAATTAAAAAATCCAATAAAAATAAGTTTCGAAAAAACTTCAACAGAATATGATATCGCAAAGATTGCGGTGATATAACTGTAGCAAGATGATTTTGATGGAAGAAATCATCATATTTGAAATATTTTTTGTCCAATAAATTATTGAAATATTTATAATAAATGATACAAAATATTTATTTCTTAAACATTTAAAAATTATTTAATATTATTAAGTACGTTTAAAAATTAGTAATATGTAAACGCGATATAAAAAAGTAAGAGACATATAAAAGCATAACACAGCACAAAATTCAACAAACGGAAAACGTTAGAACACGTTCAGAACTACAGGA
>NW_020213798.1:0-449 GCF_003070985.1 Temnothorax curvispinosus | reverse complement strand
GGGGGGGGGGGGGGTTTCTCTCATAATATTCCGCTACGTGCCCTACGAGCGGAGATATTGCGACGCAAAGTCCAAATGGGAAAATTTATTTTTAAGATACTCCTCCTCCTCCTCCTAACGCCGACGTCTCAATATTATTATGATTATCAGAGAAACGTCCCTTTCACTTTTTCGACGCTGGCGGCGCAGGTATCGCCAGTTTCGATATCGCGCGCGTATTTCGAAATTAGGTCGATAGACTTATCGGTCAGGGGCCGTATTCTGTTCCGCTAAAATCCGCTTACCGACAATTGTCGGTGTCGTTGCGCAGGTTTTACACGATATGAAAAACCTGCGCAACGACACTTATCGAACCGACAGTTGTCGGTAGGCAGGAACGGAATACGGGCCCAGGAGGAAGATTTCTATTTAGGTAAATTAGGTAATATATAATATATATTGAGTCAACG
>NW_020213797.1:6149-8737 GCF_003070985.1 Temnothorax curvispinosus | reverse complement strand
CATTATCGCGACGAAATCGATACGCGGATAATGAGTCGTCGTATGAGTAATGCACGTAATACCCGACGCTAAATACCTTATGGTGTTGGTATATGCCGGACGTTTCAGGATCCGCTGCCGTCTTCTCCAGGGTACATTCCAGGTCGGCGTATACGATCAACGGAACTCGTTCTTTCCTGCCGTAGTTGTTGAATTGCAACCACTTGTCGTTATCACTCGGTAACTTGATCGCGCAGTCGTTCATCTCCCGACAGTCGATGATGTGGGCTTCCAATTTCTCGTTCGTGTAGAAATAGTGTAAACATCTGTAAATAATGAAATTTTTTTTTATATATCTTTTTACATAAAAATTATTTTTATTTTTATTAGGATGTATACTCACCGATCGCAAAAGTATTTCCGGCTATGGTGTGTGCTCAATTGCGAGCTAACGAGACGCGATAAATTTTTTATCCAGGCGAAATGTCCTACGTTAGCATCTTGCGGATCTTCCACGTACAACAAATTTATGTGTTTGTTGTTTATCTTTCGATCGGTGAGCTGTATTGGCAGGATAGCAAGTTTCTTGTTTTTTTTCTGGATGGCATATACGTTGATTGAAATGCCGTTGAGATCTTCAAATTTTTTAATTTGACGCAACGACATTGGAAATTCGATGCCTTGTAAATTTAATGCTGTTTTATATGAAGGGTATGAAGATTTTCTATATGTATGTTCCACGACTGGATACAGCGCGGCGACCACCGACCACGCGAAACATGCATTGTCCGTAGATTGCACGTTAATCACCGCTTTCTTTAATTTAATTTCTTTCGGTAAATCGATGTAACACCCCGCGTGCAATGGATTATATTTGTTTATATTTAGCATTAAATTCTGTATACGTAATAACGCCCACCCGCTATCACGTTCCTAGAATTCCTCCCGCGTTGCTAAAGTGGGCTCGATAACGCGCAAGTTATACCACCCCATGTGCGAATGTCGGACTTCTGCCAGAGTTGTCCGCATGGCCCAGAAGTGGCACAATATTGGCTGCCAAGACTTGATGAGTGGCACTGCCCCAGTACGGATAAACCGCTAGATCAGTATTGTGCCAGTCTCGGTGACCAGTACTCCCATGCAACCATATTCTGTTCCGAGGCGAGTCTCGTCTCAGGATTGGCCGTGTATAAGGCCAGAAGTGATATTGATCTACGGCCGAAAGTCGGCTCAGTACTGGGGATGTATTGGGTCGACTTAGAAAATTTTCGCTTGGGACCGGAGGTAACAACCGCGTAAAAGCAACACGCCGCGAAAGGACTTAACTTTTTGCTCGAGCGGCGCCGGAGGTAACAACCGCGCGAAAGCAACACGCCGCGAGGGGACTTAAAAAGCTTTTTGCTCGAGGAGCGCCGAAGGTAACGACCGCGGCGCGGAAGCAACACGCTGCGAGGGGACTTTTCGCTAGAGTCCACGCCGGAGGTAACGACCGCGTTCGTGCCTCTCGGTTACAAGTACCTCGAATTATGGTATCATTCGTCTCGCTTCGCGTTTCGCCTCCGGCGCCCGTAAGCGACCGTGCGTAAGACCGTGCGTCGCCGATCGCTCGGCCGGCCGGTTGGGTACTATAAGAGGTTCGGTGCGCTCGGCGAGCCGAGCGACACGAGCGATACGTACAGACGTGCAAACGCGTTTCGCTTGGTCCATACGAATGTGTAAAACGACGTTTGTGGAATACGTACACGAAAGGGGCACGTACGACGAAGTCGATGCGGGGAGCATTGTTTCCCAATTATATTTTGTTCCGAGGCGAGTCTCGTCTCAGTACTGACCGTGTATAAGGCCAGAAATGATATTGATCTACGGTCAAAAGTCGGCTCAGTACTGGGGATGTATTGGGTCAACTTAGAAAATTTTCGCTCGGGACCGAGGTAACAACCGCGCGATAGCAACACGCCGCGAGAAGATTTAGAAAGCTTTTTGCTTGAGCGGCGCCGAAGGTAACGACCGCGGCACGAAAGCAACACGCCGCGAGTGATATGGCAATCAGTGTTGTCTCCGTACTAGTACTCTGTGTCGGGCCAAAGTTGGCGCCAAGAGTTAGCCCAATACTGGCAATCAGTGTTGTCCCCGTACTAGTACTCTGTGTCGGGCCAAAGTTGGCGCCAAGACTGGGACCCGTGTTATCATTCCGACATTGCCCCAGTAATGACCCCGATTTTAGCTTGTACTGGCCCAGAATCGTCAGCCAGTACTGGTAACTCTGGCACCAGTACCAAGCCAGCACTGAGCCTTTTTGAAATTCGCACATGGGACGCTTCCAAATCGGACTCGCGAAAGAGTTCACAGTTTTTCGTATTGACACTTTTATTTGCGCGTTTATCGCCCGCCACAAACTCACCGTTGAACATTGTGTTTATTTTTACACCGTCATGTTCTTGTATGACGTTCCGCACATGATTGAATACAATGTTTCTCGCATCCTCGAGAAATTTTCGCGGTTCAATGTAATCGGTATTGATTACCGCACCAGTCAATATGCGGCTTTCGAAAGCCGTATCTATCTTGCGCCATCTGAGTCCTGTCTCACCCGCACTGTATCCGGCACC